>NC_091162.1:878252-895807 GCF_040958095.1 Procambarus clarkii | reverse complement strand
ACTTTGAAGGAAGGAAAGAAGAGAACGAACTGTAGTAGTATATAATGGTCTATTGGGATTATATGAAAATGGTGGTTCCTTCTCCAGTTTCTCCTTTTTTTCCCTCCACCTCTTCTACCATATCCATATCTTCAGACCCCTCTACCTTAATGTTCAATTTTATATTTTTAAATATAATGTTCCTTGTCTCAATTTTAAATTCCACTTCATTGTTACCTTCTTGAAGTTCAAGTTTCATTACCACAAATGGCGGTAATGAATCTTCTTCCATTGGGAAATCATATTTTGAAAATCCCTGTATAAATAAATCTTGACTGGCTGCATGGGTACATGATATCCAGAGTCTATTCATGTAAATTGGTTTGGATTCATTTTGTGATCTTACTCGTATTGATTCTATATGATTATTTAACTGGACATCTCGTATTTCACTGAAATCAGTAACGTCAACACTATCTGAAATATTCCATGGAAATATTAAAACAATTGGGTTTTTGGAATAATATCCTTTATCATATACAATTTTGCAATATTTTATTTATGTGAAAAGATTCACTATTATGCCAATATTTGTGAGCATTATTATAATTAATAAGAAAGGTATTAAAAGGTTTTACTATGGTATTTTCAATTTCAAATTTATTCTTAAGATTATATGATAATGGTAATGTAGGAACAATGAAAAAACCTGTTTTTATTCTTATATCTTCCTCAATAAAAGGGAAGAATAGTGATTCTAAAATTGATTTCCTGTTGTATTGTTTCCCTGTTTGAGTCATAGAGAATTGTACCAGTTCCTGAGGCACAGAATTTTCTATTTGACTAATTGAAGAAGATTGTAATAGGCCTTGAAGAATTTCTTTGCCTCCTCCTTCACTTCCTCTTCCATCTGCATCTGCATCTGTTCCTTTGCCACCACCTCCTCCTCCTCCTTCACTTCCTCTTCCATCTGCATCTGTTCCTTCACCTCCTCCTCCTCCTCTCCCTTCACTTCCTCTTCCATCTGCATCTGTTCCTTCACCTCCTCCTCCTCCTTCACTTCCTCTTCCATCTGCATCTGCATCTGTTCCTTTGCCGCCACCTCCTCCTCCTCTTCCTTCACTTCCTTCCATCTGCATCTGTTCCTTTCCCACCTCCTCCTCCTCCTCCCCTTCACTTCCTCTTCCATCTGCATCTGCATCTGTTCCTTTGCCACCTCCTCCTCCTCCTTCACTTCCTCTCCATCTGCATCTGTTCCTTTGCCGCCACCTCCTCCTCCCTCCTTCACTTCCTCTTCCACCTGCATCTGTTCCTTTGCCGCCACCTCCTCCTCCTCCTCCTCCTCCTCCTCCTTCACTTCCTCTTCCATCTGCATCTGTTCCTTTGCCCACCTCCTCCTCCTCCTCCTTCCTTCACTCTCTTCCACCTGCATCTGTTCCTTTGCCGCCACCTCCTCCTCCTCCTTCACTTCCTCTTCCACCTGCATCTGTTCCTTTGTCGCCTCCTCCTCCTCCTTCACTTCCTCTTCCATCTGCATCTGCATCTGTTCCTTTGCCACCACCTCCTCCTCCTCCTTCACTTCCTCTTCCATCTGCATCTGCATCTGTTCCTTTGCCACCACCTCCTCCTCCTCCTTCACTTCCTCTTCCATCTGCATCTGTTCCTTCACCTCCTCCTCCTTCACTTCCTCTTCCACCTGCATCTGTTCCTTTGTCGCCACCTCCTCCTCCTTCACTTCCTCTTCCATCTGCATCTGTTCCTTCACCTTCCTCCTCCTTCACCTCTCCTCCTTCACTTCCTCTACCCCTGCATCTGTTCTTTCAACTCCTCCTCCTCCCTCCTCTTCCTTCACTTCCTCACCACCTGCATCTGTTCTTTCACCTCCTCCTTCACTGCCACTTACACTTCCACTGCTGTATCTATTCCTTTGTCTCTTCCTCTTTCTCCTCTTTTACATAAATAAATAATTATTATAACTGTTATAACAGAATAATATTATTATTAAAAATACAGTCATGCTATTGTTTTTTATTTAGGATAATTCAAAACAAAAAAAAACTTTTTCCAAAATACTCCACCTCATATCTAAATTAAACGAATAAAATTGTTCTGCTCAGCTGAGTTGACCGCACATTGGATCGAAATCCTGGGTGCCCGCGAGAAACATTAGGTAGAGTTTCTTTCACCCTGATGCCCCTGATTCCTAGTAGTAATTAGGTACCTAGGAGTTAATCAGCTGTCACTGGCGGCTTGGTCTAACTAGGATCCGGTCACGGGAACACTAAATAACCCCAAATCATCTCATATAACCTCAAGATATTCCCGTTACCAGGGTCATGTACAAATTATCATTAAAACATTAATATTGTTTTTAGAGAAATACAAAAATGGAAAAGCAGCAGCAACAGCAGTGTCTTTTCAATTATAAACTGTTTTTTGATAATAAAAGGAACGTAAAATTTCCAGCCATTTTATGTTTACCAACATTTATATTATAGACGTTTTCAATAATCTTAGATTATTACATTCAAGCTCTAAACCCTTCTTATCAAACCAACTCATCAACTATTCAGTCCGCCAATAATATCTTAATTTCATCCTTTTTATATACACTTCAAACAGTCGTCAATATGGTGGTTTATGTAGATGATGAAGATGGTGATGATGACAGAGATAATAATGGGTATCCAACTAAAAAGTCCAAGGAACTTCATAATATTTTCTTATTCGAGGCCCAGTCTATTATTAACAGTAAAATTAAGAATAATAATAAATATAAATTAAGCCTTCATTCTTTGCTTTAGAAACCTATATAATAAATAATATCAGTCGCTTAAAATATTTACAACAACTTTTTCAGACAAACTTTCGCATTAATGGAGTTTCAAATTTGGTAGATCTTCTGAATAAACTAGAAGCTGATGGGGCAGTACCTCTTGTTGAAGGCGAATTATCTTTCATTTCAACAGCCACATCTAAATTTCCACCCGGTTCATTGCATTATACGACAGCTACCACAAAAACATATCCTTTGCCTCAGCGTATGGGTACAAAATTTTGGGGCCCATTTTATTGGCGAATATTCCACACACTGGCCAAAATATAGCCAGAAAGATGATCGGTTTAGAAAAGATTCCAACATAGCATATGTTTATAAATAGCTATCCTAGCCTGTTGCCCATTATTGTTCCATGTCCACAATGTCGACAACATTATTACATTAATATTCGTCCCAGTAAGCTGTCTGATAATTTATGTCAGTTGGAAAATTCAACTCCCAGCGATATATATTCTCATATTCATAACAGTGTTACAGAGAATTTAATTCCCCTAAAATAATTGATACAATAGATCTTAGGTCAGCATTCATTAGGAGTATTTTGTCTAAACAAGATGTGGTTGATGTCTCTGTTCTAACATACATTACATTAGTGTTAGCTTTTGTATAAAAAGATACAAAGGAAGAGGATTCTGAGGGAGTCTTTTTGCTGCTACTGTTGTCAGTAACCACAATAAATATATATGTTTTTTGAAGACTGGGCCGGTTAATTTCATTTTCAAATTGTTCGACTAGCCGCCTGATATTTAGAGGTGAACTATTATAATGAGGTACATTTAGTAACTCTTCGTCTTCATTGTATCCATTTGCATTACCACGCGTCACATAAATAACAAGAAAGGAATTGGTACATATTGGTAGTTTGGGTGGAAGTATCTCTAACATCTCTAATAGATCATCATAAGTGCCATTATTCTCATTACTTTTTGATGGTAAATAGAGAAGCTGATAATTAAGACTTTTTAAAATAGTTTCAATATTCTTCATTATTGTCAGTTTTCTATGTTTAAATATACTATCAACAACAACACCAGCATAACAACCATCTGGAGGAGGTTGATATAGTGATGTAATCTGTCCTATGTCTATTTTGTTCTTCAACATGTTGAACTAAATTATAGTGAATGAAATGGTAAGCTATATATATTAGGAAAAAAAAAAAAAGTTATATATTTTTGTTTATTATATTATGGTGGTTATAGTTATAAATTTATAATTCATATAGTTTATACAATTTTTTTAATATTCTATTTAAGTTTCTAAGGGAATTATGATGGTGATCAAAATGGAACAAGGATATGAGATATATAGTACTTCTTTTCTTCTTTTCCATCATCATCTGTTCTATTACCACATTTTTTTTTTTTGGGGGGGGGGGGTGGATAAAGTTGGAGTTGGTGGTGGTTGTTGTGGTGGTGGTGGTGGTGGCAGTAATTTAAGTACCTAAGGAAATGATGGTGATGGTGAAGATGGAGGGGTGTTAAAAACAACTTTTCTGAGGAACATAATGGATCTTGGATAAGGTTAGCGTCTGTTTTTGCTGTGGATGTTGATGGAGATGGAGATATAAATGCTTGCGATGATTCTTCTACTGATAACTCTGAAGCCGAAATTTCTTTTCCTTTTCCTTCATCAGGTTCCATACCACAACTTCGGGAATGGGTATATTTGGAATTGATGGTGGCAATGTTTTTTTATAAAACTTAATCAAAATACTTTCGCATTTGTCCATTTTTTATCTTCATGCCCTGCAATGATGCGGTATTTACTTTCTTCTCTTTGACTTTCTTTAAATACATGAAAAGTTTCATCCACTTTTTGGATAATTTCTTCCTTGGTTTTCAGTTTCCTATTACCTGAATTGTATGTAATTAAATATTTTTCGTCTTCCTGTTCTTCATTAATAATCATTAAATTACGATATAGAGCATTAGGAGATTGTGATTTCCTTTTGCGTGATTGTTTCTTGTTAGTTAATTCAACCACTTCAGGTTGATTAGCAATTGTTGCCATGTCCATAACTGATGCTGAAGTTTTAGTTTGAGTGGGATTCTTCCTAACCATTGTAAGGTTTGGGAGTCAGAGAATAAATAATATCAGAAGGAAGGGTACTGTACTTTATATAGGAACGCGATGTAATATTTTTTTCATAAATACTAACACTCTTTCACTATAATGACCTCTTACAAATGGTTAATGCCTATTAGGGGATATAAAAATACATCATTAAATATCGAAAAAGCTTTCATGGGTAAAAAAGTTTCCCAATTGGGACAAAAACAACAATCATATTATGCAATAAATCCTTTAAAAATTTCATTAGAAACTTATGATGACATTGTATTAAATATTTGCAACATTAAATCTAAATCTACTAATTTTGAAAGCAACATGAAAGGAAAACAAAATATTGGAAATGAAAATATATCGTATAAGTATATACGAATATCTAAATTAACAAACCAACTGGTTAAGACAGATCTAAAATATTTCATAGCATTTAGTCAGTCAATCTGTCCTAGTTGTTACTTTGTAAATTGTGTAATTTGTATTGATCGAAATAAATTTAAACGTTACATGAGTAATTATAAAGTTTTAACTAGAAACTTAAATGATAGTTATCCTCGTTTTATAAAGTGCTCTCAATGTCATTTAATTTTCAAACCCCATGAAAAATTATTATCAAGTGTATTCCCAAATGCAAATTCAGTCCAGGGTCTTTCTAATGCTATTTTTCGTTATCTTAAAGTGAGAAACCGTATTTTTCGTCCAACAACAGGTGGATGGCAATGTAAAGCGTGCCAAACAAAATATGAACATTCATATGCTGAATTTAGAATTTACCTTAATCATATTTGGCAAGGAAATAGTTCATCAAAAGCAGATAATAATAACACTCATGATAAATTCCTCTTTAGAAACCCAAGAATATTATTTGAGCGACTTACAACCCAATCACAATTAGAATTAAGAAATGATCCTAATGAACTTAATTATAGTGTGCATATAAAGTTATCGAATGGAATTCACCGGTTAATTCCACCTTTAGCCTTCCTTATGAATCATCAACGATCATTGCCGTTTTACAAAAAACTTATTTCCGATCCTAGTGTAAATATGAGTAAAGTTAAAACGAGTTATGGATCAGTGTTGAGTCGAATGAAAAGTGGTAAATTTTCTTCTATACGTCAACATGGACACAATAAACGATACATTGGTTCAGCCCGCGTCATTATTACCCCCTGTAATGAACTTGAACCAGATGAATGTATTCTTCCTATTAGTGTATGGAGACGACTAGATTGTCCTCGTTATGTTCTTGCCCACCGTTATCCTACACTTGATGATAGAAATTTTACCTTACATCGGGTGAAAGCTTTTTGGATCTATCCAGTCATGGCTATCCCCACTAGCATTGTGCATGGTAATCATGCCGACTTCGATGGTGATGCCATGCAAGTTATTCCAGTAAGTCATAATGTGGCTTCTGAAGCTGAAGCCGTTATTCTTTTCCATCCTCGTACAAATTTTGTCTTACCAGGTAGTCTACGTTTAGCTTTTGATCATGATGAAATTTTAATGTTATATTACCTATATGGTCTTAATAGAAATGAAATTCATGGAGCTCTGTATCGTTTAGCTATAACTGAATCTTCCTCGAGAGCATATGATATATTCATTCATCTTAGAAAGATTTGTCATAAAATAACTAAAACTCAAAAAGTTTTTTCGATATCTTATAATGATTTACTACAGTTTATTCGTCAACCTACACCATCCTATGTTGATTTTGTTGAAAAAATATTTCCTAGTGTAAGTAATAATAATACTATAAAATGTATGATTCAGTCTGAATCATCTCGTTTTTCAATCGATCATTTATGGCAGATTGTCGGCAAAATAAATGAACGAGCTCATCAAAGTTTTCTTGAAGGAATGAACCGTCAAAGCTTTATTAAAATGGCCCAACTGTCACGTGATGCATCTAATAAAGACATAGCTCTATATGGATATGCTTATATAAAACTATTGTATTGTACTTGTTTACTTATTTGTGGTTATGACGGTAGAATTTATACACCACGTGGAATTCTCGCTGCTGACTGTCTGGAAGATATTTTATAATTTAGTTTAATTTTAGTGGAAGAAAAGAAAAGAAAAGAAGAACGAGAGAGAGAGAGAGTGAATGAGAGAGAGAGAGTGAATGAGAAGAGAGAGAGTGAGTGAGAAAGAGAGAGAGAGAGTGAATGAGAAAGAGAGAGAGAGAGGAGTGAATGAGAGAGAGAGAGAGAGTGAATGAGAGAGAGAGAGTGAATGAGAGAGAGAGAGAGTGAATGAGAGAGAGAGAGAGAGAGAGAGAGAGAGAGAGAGAGAGAGAGAGAGAGAGAGAGAGTGAATGAGAGAGAGAGAGTGAATGAGAGAGAGAGAGAGGATGAGAGAGAGAGAGAGAGAGAGAGAGAGAGAGAGAGAGAGAGAGAGAGAGTGAATGAGAAAGAGAGAGAGAGAGAGAGAGGAGAGAGAGAGAGAGAGAGAGAGAGAGAGAGAGAGAGAGAGAGTGAATGAGAGAGAGAGAGAGAGAGAGAGAGAGAGAGAGAGAGAGAGAGAGAGTGAGATGAGAGAGAGAGAGAGAGAGTGAATGAGAGAGAGAGAGAGAGAGAGAGAGAGAGAGAGAGAGTGAATGAGAGAGAGAGTGAATGAGAGAGAGAGTGAATGAAATTATTTAGGATGTGGTGCTAGTTTATAAATTGACTTCATACACAGTTTAAACTGTAGATATGATAAATAAAACCCAGTAGGCTCAGAAATCTATATTGGTTGATTAAATGGGTAAAAGGGAAAGGAGTCAACTCCCAAACTAATGAAAAACATTTGCTTTCTCACTAGCAACAACGAACAATGAGACATAATGTCATATAAATTAAGAACCCCCCCCCCCACCACTTCTCTCCACCGGGAGAGTAGCACCCTGAGCCCTCCGTCAGACCTTCAGTTCTGTGGCTCCAGTGTGCCTCATCCACATCGTGCTCAACCTGCTCCCAGCCACACACACCCACCGCTCCACAACACATTCAGTATCCATCTATCTTTTGACCAATCAATAAGCAACATACTGGTCGTCCTACTTCTGGAGGATTCACAGTAAGATTAAAGTTGTATTATTATTATTATTATTATTATTATTATTATTATTATTATTATTATTATTATTATTATCCTTTTGTCATATATTTGATTATTAAAGGTTTAAAACACTTTAGTGCACAAAAAAGTGAATGTCACCAAAGCATTTGCTATCCCACCACGAAGTAAATAAAGACGAAGATGACTCGCCGTAACACCCAAAATGTTCATACTCTTTCGTTTGTTACCAACCTCACAGTCATCCTACAGCGCTTATTTTGATATGACGGAACTCACAATAAAATTCCCCACCCAGACATATGCCTATCAATGTCTAATTAATGTTCCACACGAGTGTAGGAACTGGGCGAAGCGTTAGCCGTGATTTCAGCAGCGACAACACTGTTGTGATTGTACCCATGAGCATAATTTTTTTTTAATTTGCTCATGTTTTTCAAGTTAACCGTTTTTTTTTTTTTTTGGTTTGTATAGTGTTCGGAATAAAATTCTCTACATAGACATATGGATATAAATGTAGAATCATGATCGCGGCCAACACAAGAGTGTGTGGAGTGCGCGATTACCCACGTTGTGTCACCAATTCAATAGTCTCTCCTTCAAATTACAATACATTACCGTTTTCTCAAATAGGCACTGTAGTGCCTATTAGAGAAAACAAGAAATTTAATGGCAAACATATTCATACAAACCCCAAGTCGATGGAGTAGTATATACCCACTATAACACAGTCCGTAAATGTAAGTCGTGATCCGACAAGCACTTAAATAAATCTTCCCGTAAATCCAAATGAAGTTCTCAGAAAAGTGTTAATTAATTAAATTTAATTTTCAAATTATTGAACTGTCCTTTTTTTTTTTTTTTTTGCCTCATTTTTCTCTGAAATGATATACTTTCATTATGAAATAGTCAATTTTTCTAATAAATTATGGTAATTTCCTTTTTTTTTTTTTTTACAGTTAAAGATGGTGTGGTGTTCATTATGCAGAAATTAAATAACTCTTAACTGTCCCATTTGGCATTAATAATGGATTTGCAGAAGAAGAAGAAAAAAACAAAAACAAAAAAAAAAAGTTGAAAAAGAAAGATCATGATAAACAAACAACTGCTAATATTGATCTAGAAATTTTATTTATAGAAAACGATAAAGAATTAGATTATAAAGAATTAGATGTTTTTTACCAAATAACACTCTGTTCAAATACATTTTTAATCCATATTATTTTTCCCAATCTCTCTCCCGAGAAAAATAAATGGGTTAAGGATTATTTAATGACTGACAATAAATCAATATCATTCATTAGAATAACAGATATAATTCATCAACATTCAAAGTCATTAAATAGTGACAACCTAAAAATGTTGACTGTACTATTTGAAAGTGTTATCATCAAGTCAAGTAATGATGAAATTGATTAAACAAATGTAAAATGTTTCACTATATAAAAAACTAATTGTGTTATATTTATATGGCAGAAGAATATTATAGTATTATAATACAAGAACAAAAAAAATAAAAAAATATATGACAGTATATTTATCCTTCTTCTACCTTTCTCTTCTTGTAAACTTAAATATGAAACCCAAACTAGTTGAATTATCCATGCTAGATTATGTGTGGATATATTCATGGAATGTTGAAGAACAAGAATTTTATGGGATTCCAGTGCCTCAAAGTCAAATTCAAGATAGTGGTTTAAATCGTGAAAATATAGTACCACAAGACCCTATACGAGTAATTTTTGATGCATCAAATTTTGATCACTTAGTTTTAGTTACACAACAACGTGAACTATTTGATCGTTCTATGATATTTTTGTATAATTGTGGGCTGATAGATTATTATACTCTTGAAGCTGAACATAGTCAGAGTGGTCATTTGATTATGGGCGAAGCCTCATTGGAAGATTTGCAATTGGAAAAATATCGAGGTTACGCCGCTCGCGTTTTTTGTAAAGGTTATCGTAGGTGTATGGATCTCTTTAACTTTCTAAAATATAACTATCATCCATTTGGTATTAATGCTATGGGTAAATATTTTAATTCATACCAATGTTATTTTGACTGTGAACGACGACACAATCCAAAATTTCAATCTAGGGGTTTATTTAAAGTACATGACAATCAACTTGTTTTTGTGAGTGGGGATATCGACAACTTTTTTCCACCATATCGGATCCTCTCATTTGATATAGAAACTAGTCGGCATGATTTAACTGGTGCCATTCCTCTAGGGGATAGTTCAAATGATAGGTTAGTTGCTACTTCTTTTCAGACAGCAACTGTAATGAATGCCCAATATCCAACTGAATTAAGTGACATAAATACCCTTTTGGTTGTATATTATCCAAATTCTCAAAACAAAAATAGAGAATTTTCCATGATAACTAAACAAGGAATTTCGATCCATGTTGAAATATTGTCTTCCGAAAAACAAACTCTTTCTCGATCTTTGGAGTTACTAAGCAAACCTCAACATATTTTTGCTACTGGTTATAACACTGATGGATACGACCATCCATTCCTCTTCAAACGAGCACTATTTCATGGTCTTTTACCTGGACATTTATTTTTCCACACTTACACTTTAAAGTCATATTGTGATATGAGAACCGTACCCCATATGACTCCACCTTGGATTTTAGATGTAGATGTTATGATTTGCCGTAAAAATTTTTCCAGTTGGTAAGTTTCTTGAACCACCTTCTGATAGTTTAGATGCTTGTGCAGAAGCTATACTGGGCCGCAATAAAGTAGATTTTAATATTGTAGCTATAAATAAAATGTATAAAAATTTAGAGGACAATGGAGAGGAACCGGATAGTTTTTTTTTTGAAAATTTTCTAGATTATTGTACTGTAGATGTGGATCTGGTCACTCAATTGAATGGGCACCTTAATACTATTAGAATTACAATGGGTTTATCTCGTATGGGCGACCTTGACCCATACCATTGTCTTGGTGCCAGTTCTACAGCTATTGTGAGACGTTACCTTATAAATTTACTTAATTCAATTTATACGGCTCCTATTGACGAACATCTCATTAATAAAGTAAACTGTTATTCACAATCTCAATGGGAAATAGGTCGTATTCTTCCACAAAATCGATACGCTAGACATTCCATCGAACAAAAGGATCATTTGGATACAGGTAGAAAAAACACTTACAAAGGCGCTGAAGTTCTTGAACCGAAAATTGGAGTACATTTAGCTTCTAATACTCATTCAATATTTGTTTTTGATTTTTGTTCATTATATCCTAGTTTAATTATTGACTATAATTTAAATCGAGGGTTCGTGACTCGAATTTCACGTTGTCAACTCCCAGAAGTTGATGAAAATTTATTTCATATACTTATTATGGATGAAGATCCTTATTTTGCTTATGTTAGTGTTAAAGTCCAAGAAGGAAAACCATACACTCAATCACCATTACGTCAGATATGTGAAAAATTAGTAAATGAACGAGGTATTATGAAAAAATTAGGAATGACCACTCAAGCTAACGCTCTTAAGATTATGGTAAATTCTATTTACGGGGCAATGGCGGCCATTAAACTACTCGCAGATGAACTGGTCCCATGCATGGTTACTGGTTATGGTCGGTATCATCTTAATCGGGCTCAACATTTTTATACTAAAGATGAAAATGGAATTGGAGCGACAGTTTTATATGGCGACACTGATTCATTATTTCTGAAGGTATCTCGTTCAGCAGGAACTGGAGATGAATTGGCTAATCGTTATAATACTAATCTCAGACAAGATATACCTTCTACATGTTATCTCAAACTAGCTTTCGAAAATGCATTTGGTGTTCTAGTGCTAATAAAAAAAAAACATTATATGGCTATACAAGAAAGACAAGTTGGCAATAAATGTAAAATCAGTGGTTATAAAAAACGTATCAACCTTAGTAATCATCGTGACTTAACAAATTTATTGCAACATGTTCTTATGATTTTACGGGACAATGACCCAGCTCACATTTTTAAGAATATTAGAAATGAAGTAACACAATGGTTTAATCAAATAATAAATCAAAATGATGATGAGATCAACCACCAGCGGTTTTTGAGTACCATTAAAATTCGACCTCTTCATATGTATAAATCAACTAGTTGCATTCATTATTGCTTGGGAACTAAAATTGAGCAACTTCATCCAGGTACAATAACAGCAGAAGGTGGTACTCATATTTCATACTATACAATGGTACCATTAGTACCAAGGGCTTTAACTTTACCCAAGAGTGTGTGTCTATGTCCAGCTATTACATATAGACCCCAAATACAAATAATTAATCGTTTAATGGGAATAATTTCTGATATAGGCCAAACTGTTAATGCTCTTATTCAGACTGCTGATTCAGAAAATGCGTCTCAATATAGTATAGAAAACTTAAGCTTGGATTATCAAAAAAATGAAAGATATCAGCTGTATGAAAAACATGTTGCACATGGTTATAGAGTTTGTAATCTGAGTGCCTGTGAGCTTTTGTTAAATATTCCTTGCATTGAAATAACTTCAATATGGCCCTCATTTCATTACGAGTGTTTAGAAAATTCAAAATTTTATATGTCATCTTTGACTAGAAAACATAAATGGTGGTATAGTACTACTACTACTACTACTACTACTACTACTAATAATAATAATAATAATAATAATAATAATAATAATAATAATAATAATAATAATAATAGGAATAAGAAAAAAAAATCTGAATGTAATTTTATTTTACGTACAACTTTTCATTATGATAAGACCAAAAGAAAAATGTGGGTGACTCTAGATTCTGATGCTCAATGTCGAAAATTTAGCAATTTAAAAAATATATCACATTTTCTTTCTGGTAATGTAAGCAAACTGACACATTTGGTACCAACGATCTCAATGGTGAATAGTAGCAATATTAATAATACAGACATTTTATTCACATTAAATTCTAACTGTTTCGAAGAGATGTTAGCCTTTTTTATTTTTGTTTATAGTTTGGAGTGTGATATGTATGATATAATTATGGAAAATAAACAAAATAAGATAGATAATGATGATGATCGGTGGTTAATTATATTACCATTTGTCGCCATAAGGCGAGACACATTGGCAGAAAATTCATATTATACATTTTATTAAAAGTTATATATATATATATATATATATATATATATATATATATATATATATATATATATATATATATATATATATATATATATATATATATATATATATTTTTTTTTTAAAAAGTCAGTCAGTATATAATTAGGATATCAAAAGTTCATAACTCATTATATCATTTTGACTCTTTCATACAATGAATACCTCAGGATATTATGGTCAATATTTACCTTCTCCTACCTATCCACCAGCAGCAACAACACAACTACAGCAACAACAAACAATAATTCAGGCAAAAAATGCAACCTCAATATATCACCAACCAACGACTACAGATGGAATTTATCAATCTCACCCTCCTCCCCCTCAACTTCAAACGGAAGAAAAGTATTATAGCACCCTCAACTTCATCAACGAAGATGAAGAGGTTATGGAAATTATTGCAGAAATGCTGAACAAAGCTTCAAGTTCGAATTATTATATACTACCCAATGAGCCACCCAAACTTCACAAAAAATTGATAACCATCGAAAATTTAAGAGAGTTGAATAAAAACAATATTTTAGAGAAATTAACTAAATTTAAAGAACAATATGAAAAACTCGGTAGTTCTGTATTTGAAGAAAAAATCAAGGCAAATAACCAAAACAACATGAAATATTATAGAATTAATAATGATTATTTAACTAGCTTAACCGTTAAGTTGTTGGAGGTCAAATGTTTTATAGTTTCGGGAGGAACAAAATTTGCCTTAGTACCTAATAAGATTGGAAATATTGAATTCGGTGAAGATATTCAGAAAATATTTGAAGAAAATCTAATCCAACCAATAGCTGAGGCATTAAAAATTGATAAACCTTCCCAGGGTAAAATCTGGAGCGCATCAATGTATATAGATGGTCATAAAGATAAACAATGTTCTTTAAAATGTAATGAAATACTTATACAAAAACAGCCACAATTTCAGAACGAGTGTTTGCGTCAACGTATAAATTTAGGTGTTCAATTTTGTCCTTTTGTGGCCAACTCTAAAGAAGATGAAGTTTACATGGGTTCGCCGCTAGGAAATATTTACATCAAAAATTCTAAAATATATGGGATTGGTCGTAACCGAATCCCTTACTCAAGTGAAACCTTTGTTGAAATTAGAGAATCTCCGTGTCCTGTTAATGCTTTAATTTCATTTGGTTTATCTGAAATTGGAGTTTTTAATAACAAAATAATTCTGTATCTACGTAATTTAGATTCTGTTTTTTATTCAGATGTCCCAGCTAACAATATCCGAAATCAAGCCTCTGATGCAATTAAACAAATTCTTTTAACTAATAATAGCATTAGGAAGAAACTAATGCCCAAATATAAAGATATTATTTCTAAAGTAATAGATGAAGTTCAGGTAGAAGAACCTAGTGTCACAGCTGAAGAACAACCATTCAAACGAATAAAAATTGAGAAAAAAGTTAATGAGGACGATTTTAAAGAGGCAGAGAAGTGTAATTTAGATGTGGAAAATAGTAAAATAGTAGCTCCTTTAGTTGGAGAATTAAATGAAGAGGAGAATTGTATTAATTATGAAAATCAAGAGGAAGCAGCATTAAATTTCCTTAATATGTTCTAATAAGAAATTATACATTAAAAATGATAATGTAAAACTAAAAATTATTAAAAGAAATTAATAGATTTTTGTATTATTCCAATATGCTATATTTTTTTTTTAACAAAACTAAATTCTATTTTTTTTTTTTTTTTTAGTAAATCACCGTTTGTAAGGAAATTAGCCTAAAAAATTTGCGAAATTCTTCTGAAATTGGTAGGTAAATCACATACTGGGAGCAAACAAGATTTGATATTAAAAGATAGTTGAGTGCTTCCGGCACCAACACCATGGAGAGAGGAGATAAAAAATGATCCTCCGGCTCCTTTTCTTTACAGTGGCACGCTGCCTCCCGGAGAGAGCGGACGTGTGTGTGTGTCTCTCTCTCACACAGGCTAGTGCTGTTAACGGGGTTTGTGACAGCCTGCTACCCTGGCAGTGTCTTGTGCTCGATTTTCCTAGTGGACCATATAAATATAGTAAATCACAGCAAATTTATTTCATTTCTTCTGTGAATTTTGATCGATTCACATATCAACCTTTTCCTGACACTAAAAGAAAATGAATGTGCTAATACTCATATTAATAGTTGGATTTACCAAAAGTTGTATGTGGTCCAAAAAGAAAAACACAACTACACCAATTACAACTTCCCACTTAATTGAAAATGAGAAAACATCAACAGCCCCTCTACCATCATGGGAAAATGTTACAGTGACGGAAACATCTACATTTGTCTCACTAATGATAACTTCAGAAAATGAGAGAGCAGCTTACAACACAACAACAACTAAAAAGAAAAAGATAACTAAACCTCTTATTAGCAACTCAACAACAGCCAAACCAAGACTGGTAGTAATATCAACAACCAACGACACCCATGAAGAGACGACAGCATCTACCTCTCAAGAAAACCAGGACTACGAGGAAACAGGAACTACTCCTCCCTCGACAACAACAACAACAACAACAACAACAACCATAACCACAACAACCAAAGACACCCATGAAGAGACGACAGCATCTACCTTTCAAGAAAACCAGGACTACGAGGAAACAGGAACTACTCCTCCCTCGACAACAACAACAACCATAACCACAACAACCAAGGACACCCATGAGGAGACGACAGCATCTACCTTTCAAGAAAACCAGGACTACGAGGCAACAGGAACTACTCCTCCCTCGACAACAACAACAACCATAACCACAACAACCAACGACACCCATGAGGAGACGACAGCATCTACCTTTCAAGAAAACCAGGACTACGAGGCAACAGGAACTACTCCTCCCTCGACAACAACAACAACCATAACCACAACAACCAACGACACCCATGAGGAGACGACAGCATCTACCTTTCAAGAAAACCAGGACTACGAGGCAACAGGAACTACTCCTCCCTCGACAACAACCAACGACACCCATGAGGAGACGACAGCATCTACCTCTCAAGAAAACCAGGACTACGAGGAAACAGGAACTACTCCTCCCTCGACAACAACCAACGACACCCATGAGGAGACGACAGCATCTACCTCTCAAGAAAACCAGGACTACGAGGAAACAGGAACTACTCCTCCCTCGACAACAACAACAACAACAACAACAACCATAACCACAACAACCAACGACACCCATGAGGAGACGACAGCATCTACCTCTCAAGAAAACCAGGACTACGAGGAAACAGGAACTACTCCTCCCTCGACAACAACAACAACAACAATAACCACAACAAGCAACGACACCCATGAAGAGACGACAGCATCTACCTCTCAAGAAAGCCAGGAGACTGGGCGAGGTGAAGGTTGGGGACGTCCGCTCTGTCCGGCCAACTGTTCTGAACCGAGCTCGGACCGGCGTATCTCAGTCCCTTCGGTAGACGCTAGGCTGCGTGGGCGTGTTCTCGAGCGGCGCGGCGTGCCCACAACAACAACAACAACCATAACCACAACAACCAACGACACCCTTGAAGAGACGACAGCATCTACCTCTCAAGAAAACCAGGACTACGAGGAAACAGGAACTACTCCTCCCTCGACAACAACCAACGACACCCATGAGGAGACGACAGCATCTACCTCTCAAGAAAACCAGGACTACGAGGAAACAGGAACTACTCCTCCCTCGACAACAACCAACGACACCCATGAGGAGACGACAGCATCTACCTCTCAAGAAAACCAGGACTACGAGGAACAGGAACTACTCCTCCCTCGACAACAACAACAACAACCATAACCACAACAACCAACGACACCCATGAAGAGACGACAGCATCTACCTCTCAAGAAAACCAGGACTACGAGGCAACAGGAATTACTCCTCCCTCAATACCAACAACAACAACAACCATAACCACAACAACCAACGACACCCATGAAGAGACGACAGCATCTACCTCTCAAGAAAACCAGGACTACGAGGCAACAGGAACTACTCCTCCCTCGACAACAACAACAACCATAACCACAACAACCAACGACACCCATGAGGGAGACGACAGCATCTACCTCTCAAGAAAACCAGGACTACGAGGAAACAGGAACTACTCCTCCCTCGACAACAACAACAACAATAACAACCATAACCACAACAACCAACGACACCCATGAGGAGACGACAGCATCTACTTCTCAAGAAAACCAGGACTACGAGGAAACAGGAACTACTCCTCCCTCGACAACAACAACAACAACAACAACAACAACAACAACCCTAACCACAACAACCAACGACACCCATGAGGAGACGACAGCATCTACTTCTCAAGAAAACCAGGACTACGAGGAAACAGGAACTACTCCTCCCTGGACAACAACAACAACAACAACAACAACCATAACCACAACAACCAACGACACCCATGAGG
>NC_091162.1:826646-877752 GCF_040958095.1 Procambarus clarkii | reverse complement strand
TCTGCGCCTCCTGACGATTTCTACCTTCATAGGCACCTTGTTGATTCCGTAGATGCCTCTGTCACCTTCAACCCCACCCGTCTCGGTACACGTGTCGTTGCTGCTCATTCTCAGGATGTGTCCTCCCACTTGGCTGCTTTATCCTGCCTTGGTGCGACCCCTGTTTGGGTCTCTAAGAACGCTCGGTTGAATGCCAGTGTTGGCACTATTCTCCTTCCGCCCCGTGTTGTAACCGGTGTTTGGATTCTGCATGAGTGCCACGATGATATTCAGCATATCCTTGAAGCTCAGGGCCATTCTGTCCTCCGGGTAGACACGTTTACTCGTCCCCCTCGTGGTCGTCGCCGTCAGCCCCTTCGGGTTGTGAAGATTAATTTTGATGGTAGAACCCTTCCGCCCTCTGTCATTTTTGCTCATGCCAGAAGTACATTCTTCTCCTAGGCTTTGTAACAAGTGCTGGAGGTTTGGGTATGGTGCCCTCCGCTGGTCTGGGACTGTCTCTCTCTGTCCTTTGTGTGGGGGAGAAGGTCACTCTAAGTCATAGTGAACTTCTCCCCAGGCTCTCAGCCTCAACTGCGGTAAGGCCCATCCTACCTTCTCCCGTGAGTGTATCCATTACAAGCTTGAGGCAGCCGTCCTCAACTTAAACAGCCAATCGCTCTCCTAACGGCCGTCATGTGTGCTCTCGTTCAGCTTCTCCTGTTGAGACGCTGGAATCCATTGCCAAGTACATAGTTGCTGGGACACCGTCTCTTTAAGTCAGAAGCATAAGCCTGGTTCCTCTCCTTCCTCCTCCCCGGCGGGTAAGAAGGCTTCGCTTTCTTCCTCGGCCCCTACTACTGACTCTATCACTCCTTCCCCTCCCATTTCGGTGGTTGCGCCCCGTGTTCCTGCTATGGAGGTTTCTTTGGCCCCCGCTTCCCTCTCAGTTGCTGCCCTTGCTGAGGTGCGCTCCCCTCTTTCTACTCCCCCCTCTTCCTGCTACTGTCCTTGACTGCTCCTCTCGGTTGCCTCCTCCTCTTCCTCCGGACCTCGCCCGTCCACCTCTGGTCTGTTCTCCCGCTTCCTTCCCTCTGTCTTTGCTCAGTTAACCCATGCCCCCTAACCCTGACTTTGCTGACCCTGATCCCGACCCTGATCATTTTTAACGTGCTATGTTGCTCTTTCGCCTTTGTTTCTTCCTTGTTCTCTGTTGTTGTCCTTTCTCTTCTCGTCGATGTCTATTCTTCAATGGAACGTTCGAGGTTATTACGCCATTTTCCTTGAACTCCAGCTTCTGATTTCGCGGTTTCCTCCCCTTTGTGTCTGTCTCCAGGAGCCGATGCTTGGTGCTCGTCCTGGTCGCTTCCATGGCTATTCCTTTCTCTCCCCCCCCCAGCAACAAAGGCTCCTAACTCTTCTGCTCTCTTGATTCGCACCGATGTTCCCTTTGTCCCCTTACTTTTTCCTTCACCTCTCCTTTGTTCTGCTGCTCGTATCTTTGTGGGGAAATGGTACAGCGTTTGTTCCATTTATCTTCCCCCTGAGTGTCCCGCTTTCTCTTCCTGATCTGAAACACCTACTGGACTCCTTGCCGGAGCCTGTGCTCCTGCTGGGTGATTTCAATTGTCGTCATTCCCTTTGGGGTGATGTTCTGACGAACACCCAAGGTCGCCTTCTTGAGCCGTTTATCCTCTCTTCTTCCCTGTCTCTTCTGAATTCTGGAAGAGCCCACGCATTTGGACTCTCGGACTCGCACTCTTTCCTGTCTTGATCTTTCTCTTTGCTTGTCTTCTCTTTACTTAGATTTCACGTGGCAGGTTCTTAATGACCTCCATGGCAGTGACCATTTCCCCATCCTTGTTACCTTTTTCTCTTTTCACCATCCCCTCTCCTTCCCTAGGTGGCAGTTTGCTAAAGTGGATTGGAACCTATTTACCCTCAGTGCTGCTCTCTCTGACCTCTCCCTTCTGCCTCGCTCTCTCCTCCTTTTTCATGACAATGTCTTCGATGCTGCCCTCCGCTCTAGTCCTCGCTCCTCCTCTTGGGGTCCACGGAAATGCGTTCCCTGGTAGAATGCAGACTGTGCTCAGGCTGTCCACTGTAAGCGTGCAGCCTGGAAGAGACACCGCCGTCGGCAGAAGACCGATTCCTTTCTTTTCTTTTGGAAGGCGAGTGCGGCTGCCTGTAGGGCCATCTGTACGGCTAAACGTGAATCTTGGGCATCTTATGTCTCCACCATTACGTTCGAAACTCCTCTGCCACAGATCAGGAAGCGTATCCGCAAGATAGCGGGTAGGTTTGTTCCCGATGTTTCACCGGTCCTTCACCTCCGTGGTACTCTTGTGGCGGACCCGTTACAGGTCGCTACCGAACTGGGTTCCCACTTTTCTTCTGTTAGCTCTGGTCTTCATCTTCCCCAATCTTTCCTTCTTCGTAAACCTGTCCTTGAGTCTCGTCCTTTAGATTTCTGCACTCGTCTTCGACTTCACTATAACGATCCTTTCTCTCTCTCTGAACTTCGTTCTGCCCCGGCCCTCTGCGGTTCTACGGCGGCGGGCTCCGATGGCATTCATTATGAGATGCTTCGCCATCTCTCTCCATGCACGTCTCAGTATTTACTGAGTCTGTATAATCGGATCTGGGAGTCGTCGTCAGTCTCTGAGAACTGGGAGCGGTGTCCCATACTTCTTGGGGAGCGGATAGGCTCACTCTCCTCCCGCCAAACACACATCGAAACAACGACGTTGGTACAACGTTCGAACAAGTTTTAACCCCTCGTAACCAGTTATAACAACCAATATAGCAAGTTGTAACAACGTTCTAATACATCATAAACACGTTAAGCCAAGATGTAACAACTTTATTACAAGTTGTAACAAGCGGAAAATAAAGACAGTTACGGTTTGTGTTTCCAGGGCTTGCTTTACATTCCTCTCTCGTTCTGTCTAAGCTCGATTATGGTTGCCCTGCTTACTCGTCTGCTTCTCCTTCTACTCTTCGCCGTCTTGATGCTTTGCACCATACTGGGTTGCGCCTCAGTTCTGGTGCCTTTCGTTCGACTCCCGTCCTCAGCTTGTATGTTGACACTGGCTTCCTCTCTCTCCAGGACCGCCGTGATCGCTTCTATCTTTGCTATATTGCGCGGTCCTTGCAACATCCTTCGTCTCGCCTCTGTCGTTCCTTAACCTTTACCCTTCCTGCGGTTCCTGTTCCTCTTCACCACCTCCCTCTTTCTGTTCGGTTATCTCGCTTACAGGATTCTCTTTCCGTTCGTATTTCTACTATTTCTCTTCGTGTTGTTCCTTCTTTGCCCCATGGAGAGTCTCCCTTTCGCTATTGTGTACATCCTTGACCCGCATCACTAAAGCTTTTACCCCTCTTTTGTTCTAAAATGCCTTTTCCTTGAGCACTTTTTTCTCACTCCCACTCTGTTTCCGTCTTCACTGATGGGTATAAGTCTGCGGACGGTGTTGGCTATTCTGTTGTTTTCCTGATCACACTTATATGTGTCGCTTACCTCTGGAGACCAGCATCTTCACAGCGGAGCTTTATGCAATTCTCTATGCTCCTCGTCTCCTGCTCTCTCACTGTCAATCTTCCTTTGTAGTTGTTGTTGACTCTCGTAGTGCCCTCATGGCTCTCGGGTCTTTAATCCGGTTCATCCAGTGGTTGTCGAGATCCAGCATTGGCTGTTTCTTGTTCACAGTAAATTTAAGTCGGTTGAGTTTTGTTGGGTTCCCAGCCATATTGGTGCTTTTTAAATGAGCGTGAGGATGCTGCCGCCAGGGAAGCTGTCCGCTCTTGTCCCATCTCTCATAAAGGTATTCTTATTCTGACTTTTACCGGTTATCCATTCCTCCATCCTTACCCGTTGGCAGGCTTATTGGTCGTCTGTTACTGGTAACAAACTACGTTCTCTTAAAAGTTGTGTGTCCTCGTGGCCGTCCTCCAACCACCGTAACCGGCGATGGGAAACGGCTCTGGCGAGGTTGCGTATTGGCCATACTCGCTTATCATGGTCACTTGATGGAGCGCCCCTGCACTTTATTGTCCCTCTTATGGTCGAGCATATCCTTGTTGAATGTCCTGACTTCTGGGACGAGCATGTGTCCTATTTCCGACCGACCCCCACGGTCGCTTATCGCTCAATAATTCAGATGACTCAGATACTTTTGATATTGTTCGCCTTATGCGTTTCTGTTCTCGTATTGGCATCCTTGGTGATATTTAGCGCCCTCTGATTATCCCGCACATTAGATGGTGCTACATAGCCTCCCGGTTTGGTGCCTTCTTTTTGATAATTACTTACTTTCCTAAATCTAAACTTATCCAATTTATACCCATTGTTTCGGGTTCTGTCTTGTGTTGATACTTTTTAATACCTATTAATATTCCCTTTGTTATGTCCATTCATCCTCTATCATCATCCTCTATCATAAACCTCTATCATGTCACCCCGATCTCCATGGAAATAAATGCGTTGAGCTCCGTTTCACTCTCTCCACAAACAATACAAAAGCATACTCGCATCAAAAGCAGAATGAAAATGAAGAACTTCAAATTAATGAGTAACACTTGAATGGGTTGACCACTACAGTTAACTTGGCGTCACTGTCGGTTCTAACAAAGGGAAGAAAGAGGAGCTCAACCAACTCATAGGAACATGCAAAAGTCGACTCGGGCACTGAAAGCTATGACCTGGAATGGACATGAAGCCTCTATTGCCGTCTTAAAATTATGTACACAGCCTATGTGCGCTCCGTCATTCACTATGCCGCCACTAGCTTTATGCTCCTACTCCGAAAGCAATATGAAAAATCTCGAAAGCATACAGAATGAAGCCATGACAATCATTCGTGGAGTTCCAAGAAGCTAAATCGTATAATCTACGAGAAGAGTTGTCCCTCCCCCAGTGTTAAAAGCAGAATTATGGAACTGAATTATATCCTTGCCAGAGAATGCTAGGATAGCCAGAGATCCCTATTACAATGATATTGCTAAGAAAAAACTGAGTTCTGTGCTACTTTCAGGGGAATCAGGAGAAGCAAAAAATGAAATCACAGATCAGTCTGCAACCTCGAAGAACTTCACCTGCTTGAGCAAGCTCGTGAGCTCCTGCCTGTAGAGAGGTTACCTCCCTGGGAGGATGACTCATGCAGGATTATCATCAATGAAATGGCAACGAAAAAATCCAAAATGATACACAAGAATTGAGGTACAAATATCTCTGGGAAATTTATAAAGAAACCGGAGATGAACTAGATAAAATTTACACTGATTGGTCATTTATCCTGCCAATGATAGGGCTGGTGCAGCATTCACTGTAGTTAGGAATCATGCCTTTCAACGCAGAAATGAAGAGAAAGCGCGTATTGAGAACCATATCTCTTCAACGCAAGCGGAACTAACTGCCATTGTTATGGCGTTAAGATTCCTTGAACGAAACACTAATGGCGCAGTGATCTGAACTGACTCAAAAGCTTGCTACAAAGCCTAAGTAAAAATCCGACCGAAAATCTTGCGATAGTAGCTAAAATTATGAGAGCTGTGAGGGTACTAATCAACCACGGAAGAGTCGTAAAGTTTTTGTGGATCCCCTCCCATGTTGGAATATGTGGGAATGAACGAGCAGATGTGCTGGCTGCTGAAGACAATGAAGGAAACCATATTGAATACTTCATACCCAAAACTCTGCTACAAATTTGAGGTATGCAACATCACCGTGACAAGGTAACTGAGGAAAGGAGGATAGAAGCACAAACCAGTGAATCTATAAGTTTTTACAACATGGTTGCAGCTGACAAACCAAATCATTATGGACGAAGAGGAGGTAGCCGCGGAGAGAATCAATAATAGCGAGAACCTGTCTTGGATACAAATATCCATGGCGATTTGGAATGAAGACAACAGCTGAGCAGCAGAGTTGCAGAATCTGTCATGAGAGTGACGAACACCGCCTTGACCACTACCTGAAAAAATGGGGACACCTGAGAGAAATTAGAAATATGTGTAGAATAAAACCCCAGATTGTTTGAGTTAGGAAAACATATTTGTCAAATATTGATACTGTTCTTAAGAGATTCCCCCATTTTGCACCCGCAAGATAACGTAAGATTTTAAGGGTTGACAGATGTTAATCTTCTTCTTTGAAAAGCTGTCTACTTGAGACAGTTAAGCAAGTCCCAGTTGTATCTGCGTACAAGTGACAGGATGAACAACCCAGCCGGTTTTCTTCCAATTGGGGAGTGTTGTACATGCTGCCATGGTGGTATGTCCATTCACAGGATAAGTTTCGCTGCCAAATAAACTCGCCCTTGGGGCAAAAATTAAAAATTAAAAAAAAATCGTCTGTTTCCACTGTTTCAATTCCCTCGAGTACTTTATACATTCATATCATATCCCCCTCTCCCTTTTTTTAGTGTCGTAAGGGTCAGTTCCTTCACGAGCTCTTCATATCCCATCCCTCGTAACTCTGGGACGAGCCTCGTCGCAAACTTCTGAACTTTTTCCAGTTTCCTTAAGTGTTTCATCAGGTGGGGACTCCATGATGGCACGGCATACTCCAAGACTGGTCTCACGTAGGCAGTGTAAAGCGCCCTAAAAGCCTCCTCACTTAGGTTTCTGAATGATGTTCTAACTTTTGTCAGTGTAAAGTACGCACTGTCGTTATCCTATTTATATGTGCCTCAGGAGTTAGATTAGGTGTTACGTCCACTCCCAGGTCTCTTTCTCGAATGGTCACAGGTAGGCAGTTCCCCTCAATCGTGTACTGTCCCTTTGTCTCCTATCACCTGATCCCATTTCCATAACTTTACATTTGCATGTGGTGAACTACAGTAGCCATTTCTCTGACCATCTCTGCAACCTGTTCAAGTCCTCTTGGAGGCTCTGCAATGCTCATCTTTCACAACTCTTCTCATTAATTTTACATCATCCGAGAACATCGATATACGACTCGACTCCTGTAAACATGTCGTTAACGTATATTAGAAATAGAACTGGTCCCACCACCGATCCTTGAGGTACTCCACTCGTTACTGTTCGCCAGTTCGACTTCTCGTCCCTTACCGTTTCTCTCTGGCTTCTTCCTTTTAGGTAGTTCCTTACCCCATGCTAGGGTCTTTCTGCTTACTCCTGCCTGCCTCTCAAGGGTATCTGTGTACTTACCTAGTTATGCTTGCGGAGGTTCAGCTCTGGCTCTTTAGTCCCACCTCTCATCTGTCAATCAACTAATGTACAGATTCCTGAGCGTATTGGGCTCTATCATATCTACACTTGAAGCTGTGTATGAATCAGCCTCCACCACATCACCTCCTAATGCATTCCATTTGTCTACTACTCTGACACTGAAAAAAATCTTCCTAACGTCTCTATGGCTCATTTGGGCACTCAATTTCCACCTGTGTCCCCTAGTGCATGGTCCCCTTGTGTTAAATAGTCTGTCTGTATCTACCTAATCAATTCCTCAGAGAATCTTGTATGTGGTGATCATGTCCCCTCTAACTCTTCTGTCTTTCAGCAACGTGAGGTTTAATTCCCGTAATCTCTCCTTGTAGCTTATACCTCTCAGATCGGGTACTAGTCTAGTGGCAAACTTGAACCTCTTCAGTTTAGTCTTATGCTTGACTAGATATAGACTCCATGCTGGAGCCGCATACTCCAGGATTGGTCTGACATATGTGGTATACAGAGTTTCTATAAAGGCCATTCTTATGTTAGCCAACCTGGCATATGCCGCAGATGTTATCCTCTTGATATGGGCTACAGGGGACAAGTCTGGCGTGATATCAACCCCAAGGCCTTTCTCTCTCTCTGACTCTTGAAGTATTTCATCTCCCAAATGATACCTTGTATCATGGTCTCCTGCTTCCTACACCTTTCTTCATTACATTACATTTGCTTGGATTAAACTCTAACAACCATTTGTTCGACCATTCCTGCAGCTAATCCAGGTCCTCTTGAAGACTCAAGTTGTCCTCCTCTGTCTTAATCCTTCTCATAATTTTGGCATCGTCAGCAAACATTGAGAGGAAGGAGTCTATACCCTCTGGGAGATCATTTATGTATATCAGAAACAAGATAGGTCCAAGCACAGAGCCCTGTGGAACTCCATTGGTGACTTCACGCCAATCTGAGGTCTCGCCCCTAGCTGTAACTCTCTGCTTGCTATTGCTTAGGTACTCCCTTATCCACTGGAGCGCCCTACCAGTTACTCCTGCCTGTTTCTCCAGCATATGCATCAGCTTTTTAATGGGGTACTGTGTCAAAGGCTTTCCAACAGTCCAAAAAAATGGAGTCCTCCCATCCTTCTCTTTCTTGCTTAATCTTTGTCACCTGATCATAGAATTTTATTAAGCCTGTAAAACAAGATTTACCCTCCCTGAACCCATGTTGATGGGTTGTCACGAAGTCCCTTCTCTCCAGATGTGTTACTAGGTTTTTTCCTCACGATCTTCTCCACCACCTTGCATGGTATACAAGTTAAGGACACTGGCCTGTAGCTCAGTGCCTCTTGTCTGTCACCCATTTTGTATATTGGGACTACATTAGCAGTCTTCCATATTACTGGTAGGTCTCCCGTCTCCAGTGACCTACTATACACTATGTAGAGTGGCAAGCAAAGTGATCCTGCACACTCTTAATGCCCATGAGGCGATTCTGTCCGGGCCAACAACCTTTCTCACGTCCAGATCCAACAGATGCCTCTTGACCTCATCTCTTGTAATTTCAAATCCTTCAAAGGCCGCTTGCCCGATTTACTGCCACCTCTCCTAGCACAGTGACCTCTCCTTGTTCTAATGTGAAGACCTCCCGGAACCTCTTGTGCATTTTTTCACACACCTCTATGTCATTCTCTTGTACCTGTCCTCCCCAATTCTAAGTTTCATTGCCTGTTCCTTCACTATTGTTTTCTTCCTGATGTGACTCTGTAGTAGCTTTGGTTCGGTCTTGGATTTATTAGCTATATCATTTTCATATTATTTTTCAGCTTCTCTTCTCACACTTACATACTCGTTCCTGGTTCTTTGGTATCTCTCTCTACTTTCTGGTGTTTCTGTTATTTCGGAAGTTCAGTTCCTCCACGCCCTTTAGTTCAGTTCCTTTGCTTTCATACATGCCCTATTAAACCACATTCCCTGTGTGTGTGCGTGTGAGTGTACTCACCTAATTGTACTCACCTAATTGTGCTTGCGGGGGTTGAGCTCTGGCTCTTTGGTCCGCCTCTCAACCGTCAATCAACTGGTGTACAGATTCCTGAGCCTATTGGGCTCTATCATATCTACATTTGAAACTGTGTATGGAGTCAGCCTCCACCACATCACTTCCTAATGCATTCCATTTACTAACTACTCTGACACTGAAAAAGTTCTTTCTAACGTCTCTGTGGCTCATTTGGGTACTCAGCTTCCACCTGTGTCCCCTTGTTCGCGTCCCACCAGTGTTGAATAGTTCATCCTTGTTTACCCGGTCGATTCCCCTGAGGATTTTGTAGGTTGTGATCATGTCCCCTCTTACTCTTCTGTCTTCCAGTGTCGTGAGGTGCATTTCCCGCAGCCTTTCCTCATAACTCATGCCTCTTAGTTCTGGGACTAGTCTAGTAGCATACCTTTGGACTTTTTCCAGCTTCGTCTTGTGCTTGACAAGGTACGGGCTCCATGCTGGGGCCGCATACTCCAGGATTGGTCTTACATATGTGGTGTACAAGATTCTGAATGATTCCTTACACAGGTTCCTGAACGCCGTTCTGATGTTAGCCAGCCTCGCATATGCCGCAGACGTTATTCTCTTTATGTGGGCTTCAGGAGACAGGTTTGGTGTGATATCAACTCCTAGATCTTTCTCTCTGTCTGTTTCATTAAGTACTTCATCTCCTATTCTGTATCCTGTGCCTGGCCTCCTGTTTCCACTGCCTGTGTGTGTGTGTGTGTGTGTGTGTGTGTGTGTGTGTGTGTGTGTGTGTGTGTGTGTGTGTGTGTGTGTGTGTGTGTGTGTGTGTGTCTATTCACCTAGTTGTGCTTGCAGGGGTTGAGCTTTGGCTCTTTGGTCCTGCCTCTCAACCTTCTATCAACTGGTGCACAGATTCCTGATCCTTTTGGGCTCTTTCATATCTACATTTGAAAATATGAATAGATTCTGCCTTCACCATGTCACTGCCAAATGCAATCCATTTACTAACTACTGGAAAAGGATACGTGGGGGAAAAGTACATTTAGCAAGCTTGAACGGTGGCTCATTTGGGTACTTATTTTTTACCTGTGTCCTCCTGTGGGTGTACCACCCGTACTAAGTAGTCTGTAACTTGGCTATTAATTCCCCTGAGAATTTTGCATGTGGAGATCATGTCTTCCCTAAAACTATTGCAACTTCGTGAGGTTTAATTCATGTAGCCTTTCCTTTCCTCGTGTGAGTGCGTCCTGGAAGCACAGCGGTCCAGGAGGAGGGCGGCTACACTGATATATGGTCGGGCTGTGAGAGACTGGCCGGGGAGGGTCTCAGAATTTAAAATATTTGAAAATCAGTTTTCGTGCGCGAGAGGAGACTGTGTGTGAGGTGTGAACCAGAGGTATGGGAAGAAGAGATGTCAAGACAATCCAAGCAAGACAATCCAACTAAGACAATCCAACCAAAACAATCCCACTAGAGCTTCCCGACAGGTATGATATATAATGAAAATACTCCTTTGAATAATGGAATCTACAACTGATCTGTGATTTCGTTTATTTCGTTTATCTTTGAAATAACACACACACACACACACATGATATGTAAACTACACCTTTTGACACTAGAAAAATAGCAGCGAGAGGAAATGATCGCAACATATATAATTTACATGTAAATTTTCTAGGAAGACAACGCCAAGAGGCTCATGAGAAATGAGAGAACATTGAAGTAAACTGGATACAAAGATGAGGAGCTGGGATGAAAATACTCCTCTGATACAAGACGAACAAGACGAATAATAAATGAATTATATGAGGAGTCAGTCGAAGTTCATTCTATTCAAATATATAAAAAGTAGTTATATTAAAAATTACCACCAAAGAGTTAAGAATATAACCTGACGTTTATCAGGTTACAATTCGAGGAGAAGAACACCAACACACCAACACTCACACACCAACACACCTACACTCACACACCAACACACCTACACTCACACACCAACACACCAACACTCACACACCGACACACCTACACTCACACACCAACACACCTACACTCACACACCAACACACCTACACTCACACACCAACACACCAACACTCACACACCAACACACCTACACTCACACACCGACACACCTACACTCACACCCTCACACACCGACACACCTACACTCACACACCAACACACCTACACTCACACCCAACACACCTACACTCACACACCGACACACCAACACCACACACCAACACACCTACACCCACACACCAACACACCTACACTCACACACCGACACACCTACACTCACACACCGACACACCTACACTCACACACCAACACACCTACACTCACACACCGACACACCTACACTCACACACCAATACACCAACACTCACACACCAACACACCTACACCCACACACCAACACACCAACACTCACACACCAACACACCAACACTCACACACCAACACACCTACACTCACACACCAACACACCAACACTCACACACCAACACACCTACACTCACACACCAACACACCTACACTCACACACCAACACACCTACACTCACACACCAACACACCAACACTCACACACCAACACACCTACACTCACACACCAACACACCTACACTCACACACCAACACACCAACACTCACACACCAACACACCAACACTCACACACCAACACACCTACACTCACACACCAACACACCTACACTCACACACCAACACACCAACACTCACACACCAACACACCTACACTCACACACCAACACACCTACACTCACACACCAACACACCAACACTCACACACCAACACACCTACACTCACACACCAACACACCTACACTCACACACCAACACTCACACACCAACACACCTACACTCACACACCAACACACCTACACTCACACACCAACACACTTACACTCACACACCAATACAGGGGTGTAGGCGCATCGTGGTACTGTGTCGGTGGACTGGCCAAAGAGCCAGAGCTCAATCCCGCAAGCACAATTTGGTGAGTACACACACACTGTCTGGGGTCTGGTAGCAGAGCGGACAGCGTGCAGGACTCGTAATTCTGTGGCCCGTGTTCGATTCCCGGACCAGACAGAAACAAATGGGCAAAGTTTCTTTCACCCCTGATGCCCCTCTTACATACCAGTAAAGAGGTACCTGGGAGTTAGACAGCTGTTACGGAGATGCTTCCTGGGGGTGTGTGTGCTTGGGGGGGGGGAGGGGGAAATAGTTAGTCGTTACAGTTGATTGATTGACAGTTGAGAGGCGGGCCGAAAGAGCAGAGCTCATCCCCCGCAAGCACAACTAGGTGAATACACTGTTACGGAATCTACACCATCGCCGGAGTGCAGAGTGGCAGTTTCAGCGCCATCTGTGAGTCTGCACTCAAACTCCCCTGGTATTGAACGCTATGTGGACAACGCCATCTGTTGATGGTGGCGTGACAGCGATGAATGGCTCCTGTTTGCTGACATAGTTAGACAGAGAGGTCAACGTGGATGACCTCTGGTGGATGGCGTGTCACTATCAACGCCATCTAGAGTGTGCTATGAGCGTAATATGAACTCCCTAGTGAACGAGTGTTTCCCCATGGTTTCCCCAGTTTCCTGTCCATCTAATTAATGACGTTTTTATGTCCACAGAAGTGACGTATGGAGGCAACCGTACTGACGAAGGCAGTTTACATTGGGCAGTCCACAAACTCTTTGCTTGGTCCTTCAAGAAGACTATGTAAGCCGCCGTCGATCAGAGCAGTGTGTGTTAACTGCTTATATACGCAGTGTTGATGTAGATCGGTGAACCTGAGATTGGCAATTAAGGGTTACAGTGATGTGCCTAGCGTGAAGTGCTGCTAGCAAGCTGCTAGAGGCTTCTGCCAGGGGTTAGCTACCTCTGTATGAGTTTGTTTGGAAGCCCTGTCAGCGTGGTGCTGAAGCCCTCTGCCAGTGCCTAGCTGGAGAGGGAAGATCTGGTGTAAGTGCATCGTGATACTGTGTTGGTGGACTGTCCCACATAAAAGGAGGATTCGCCTGTGTTTGCCAGTACGAGTGGACAGGGTACTGGACAGTGGAAACATTGGAGTTGACGAACACTGCAAACGCATTGGTTTCTGTGTGAAAGTAACACTTTTGTACATAAGCGTAGTAATAATCTATTTATATATTTATTTAATGGTGGCGATAAATATATTGGTGAAGGGAATCGTGTGATGTTTATCACAACCCCCCCCCCCACCACCTCATTTATTCATTGAACTACTACCAGCTCTTGAAAGCATACTACCGACTTAGGGTCGGATATACTCTACTATACAAGAGGTTATAAAATCAAGAATCTGCTTACTGGCGCATAGTGGCCGTAACACACACACACGCCATATGTACATTTTCAAATGTAATGCAATGAAGATAGGTGTAGGGAGCAGGAGACCAGATATCATTTGGGAGATGAAATTCTTCAAGAGTCAGAGAGAGAAAGACTTGGGTGTTGATATCACACCAGACCTGTCCCCCTGAAGCTCATATCAAGAGGATAATGTCGGCAGCATATGCCAGGTTGGCCATCATAAGAACGGCATTTAGAAAATTGTGTAAGGAATCATTCAGCACTTTGTATACCACCTATGTCAGACCAATCCAGGAGGAGTCCTTATCCAGTCAAGCATACGACTAAATTGGAAAAGGTTCAAAGGTTTACCACCGGACTAGTACCCGAACTGAGAGGTGTGAGCTACAAGGAGACATTGGGGAATTAAACCTCACGTTGCTGGAAGACATAAGAGTTAGGGGGACATGATCACCACGTAGAAGATTCTCAGAGGAATTGATAGGGTTGATAAAGACAGGCTAGTTAACACAAGAGGCACACGCACTAGGAGACACAGGTGCAAATTGAGTGCCCAAATGAGCCACAGAGACATTAGAAACATTATTTTTTTTAGTGTCAGAGTGGTTGATTAATGGAATGCATTAGGCAGATGTGGTGGAGGCTGACTCAATACACAGTTTCAAGTGTAGATATGATAGAGCCCAGTAGGTTCAGGAACCTGTACACCAGTTGACTGACAGTTGAGAGGCGGGACCAAAGAGCCAGAGCTCAACGCCTGCAAGACAAATAGGTGAGTACACACGTAACACCTAATCTAACTCCTGAGGCACATATAAATAGGATATAGACAGCAGCGTACATCATTCAGAAACCTAAGTAAGAAAGCATTTAGTGCTCTTTACACTGCCTACGTCAGGCCAGTCTTAGAGTATGCTGTGCCATCATGGAGTCGTCATCTGAAGAAACACATAAGGAAACTGGAAAAGGTTCAGAAGATTGCAACGAGACTAGTCCCAGCGTTACGAGGGATTGGGTATGATGAGCGCCAGAAGGAACTGTGCATTACGACACTAGAAAAACGAACAGAGAGGGGGGGGGTGCTCTGTCACATTCTCTAGTCATCTAGCGGCTGCTCTGTCATTTGCATAGACATAGAGCACCTGTGCGCTCTATGTAGCACAGTAATGTAGTCTTGCTAGAAATCGCCAGAGTACGGCAGGTTGCAGACTGCTGATGAATGAGGTACGAGCTGGAAAGATGGGATATAGTCCAGGCCACAGTCTCTATATTTCCCTTCCCGACCAGCTACCTGATTGGTCTTCAAATTGCAGCCCTCTCTCCCTATTGGTCGTCACTCAGGGGTTCCCGCCCTGAAACTATGAGGAGTTTGCCACATTTTCAGACGATCAGCCCCGTTGTCTTCACTCTCTGATGCTTCTCGCCAAGACCACAAAAATCTCTACACCATCTCAGCTTTCTCAAACCTGATACCTTTCACTTTTATGAACCCGAATCCTCGCTTAAAAATATATATAAAAAAAATTAAAATAATTATATATATATAATATATATATATATATATATATATATATATATATATAGATATATATATATATATATATATATATATATATAAAATATATATATATATATATATATATATATATATATATATATATATAATATATATAATATATATATATATATATATTATATATATATATATATATATATATATATGTCGTAGCCAGAACGCACTTCTCGGCCTACTATTCAAGGTTCAGCCTATTAGGCCCGATTTGCCTAATAGGCCGAGTTAGTTTCTTTTTTTTCAAAATATTGTTTCCAGTTCGTATATTTGAAATATTATTGTTATATTATGTTAACAACATAAAATATTGACTTAGTTATATTAGTTTATGTTAGGTTCAGATACATTAGGTTAGGTGAGGTAGGTTAGGTGAGGTTAGGTTAGGTTAGGTTAGGTGAGGTAGGGTTCGTTAGGTTCGGCCATATATTTACGTTAGTTTTAACTCAAATGAAAAGAACTTAACTCAAACATAATGAAATGAATAGCTTTATTATTTCATAAGAAAATAATCGAAAAATATATAGATTCAGGAAAACTAAGCTTATTAGGCAAATCGAGCCTTGCATAGTAGGCTGAGTACTGCATTCTGGCTACTAGGTACAATACACACACACACACACACACAAAGGTTCAAAGATTTGCCACCAGACTAGTACCCGAGCTGAGAGGTATGAGCTACGAGGAGAGACTGCGGGAATTGAACCTCACTTCGCTGGAAGACAGAAGAGTTAGGGGGACATGATCACTACATTCAAGATTCTCAAGGGAATTGATAGGGTAGATAAAGACAGGCTATTTAACACAAGGGGCACACGCACAAGGGGACACAGGTGGAAACTGAGCGCCCAAATGAGCCACAGAGATATTAGAAAGAATTTTTTAGTGTCAGAGTGGTTGACAAATGGAATGCATTAGGAAGTGATGTGATGGAGGCTGACTCCATACACAGTTTCAAGTGTAGATATGATAGAGCCCAATAGGCTCAGGAATCTGTACACCTGTTGATTGACGGTTGAGAGGCGGGACCAAAGAGCCAGAGCTCAACCCTTCGCAAACACAACTAGGTGAGTACATATTATATATATATATATATATATATATATATATATATATATATATATATATATATATATATATTAGTATATTTTGGTAGCACTTTCCTGTAGACATATATTATTAAATATGACCGAAAAAGTAAGATTAATAATTCTAACACGAATTTTCTCAATCTTTCGTACATTACGCTTCACTGTTGGAGGTAAATCAAAAATCAATTCTCCAAAATTCATTTTTATTTCTAGTCTGACGCGACACGGGCGCGTTTCGTAAAACTTATTACATTTTCAAAGACTTTAGTTCACAAATACACAACTGAATAGAACTTACGTATCTCCGATTTTATATCTACATTTGAGTGAGGTGGAAGGGGTGATGTGGCATTAACACAAGACAGAACAAATGTGGTATTAATAGGGTATTAATTTCATCAACACAAGACAGAACAAGGGTATTAATAGGGTATTAATTTCATCAACACAAGACAGAACACGAAACAATGGATATTGAATAGAAGTGTTTGTAGAAAGCCTATTGGTCCATATTTCTTGATGCTTCTATATTGGAGCGGAGTCTTGAGGTGGGTAGAATATAGTTGTGCAATATGGACCAATAGGCTTTCTACAAACACTTCTATTCAATATCCATTGTTTCGTGTTCTGTCTTGTGTTGATGAAATTAATACCCTATTAATACCCTTGTTCTGTCTTGTGTTGATGAAATTAATACCCTATTAATACCACATTTTGTTCTGTCTTGTGTTAATGCCACATCACCCCTTCCACCTCACTCAAATGTAGATATAAAATCGGAGATACGTAAGTTCTATTCAGTTGTGTATTTGTGAACTAAAGTCTTTGAAAATGTAATAAGTTTTACGAAACGCGCCCGTGTCGCGTCAGACTAGAAATAAAAATGAATTTTGGAGAATTGATTTTTGATTTACCTCCAACAGTGAAGCGTAATGTACGAAAGATTGAGAAAATTCGTGTTAGAATTATTAATCTTACTTTTTCGGTCATATTTAATAATATATATATATATATATATATATATATATATATATATATATGTATATATGTACTGTATATATATATTGAATATGACCGGAAAAGGTAAGATTAATAATTCTAACACGATTTTTCTCAATATTTCTTATGTTTTTCTTCACTGTCGGTGTAATAAAAAGATCAATTCTCCAAAATTAAATTTGTAATTGTCTGACGCCTGAATGCATTTCGTAATGCTTATTACATTTTCAAAGACTTAATTTACACAAAGATTCATCGAACTTTATACTCATTTTGGGTGAGGTGATATGGTAGAAATTGAATGAGGTGAAAAATCTTTTGACAAACTGACAAACACAAGACAGAACACGGAACAATGGGTATAAATTGGATATGAGAACTGCAGAAGGTCTATTGGCCCATACTTCCTCTTGTTGCAGGCGATAAGTTACAATAACGTGGCTAAAGTAAGTTGACCAGACCACACACTAAAAGGTAAAAGGACGACGACGTTTCGGTCCGTCCTGGACCATTCTCAAGTCGATCGCCTTGAGAATAGTCCAGGACGGACCGAAACGTCGTCGTCCTTTTACCTTTTAGTGTGTGGTCTGGTCAACTTACTTTAGCCACGTTATTGTAACTTATCGCCTGCAACAAGAGGAAGTATGGGCCAATAGACCTTCTGCAGTTCTCATATCCAATTTATACCCAGTTCCGTGTTCTGTCTTGTGTTTGTCAGTTTGTCAAAAGATTTTCACCTCATTCAATTTCTACCATATCACCTCACCCAAAATGAGTATAAAGTTCGATGAATCTTTGTGTAAATTAAGTCTTTGAAAATGTAATAAGCATTACGAAATGCATTCAGGCGTCAGACAATTACAAATTTAATTTTGGAGAATTGATCTTTTTATTACACCGACAGTGAAGAAAAACATAAGAAATATTGAGAAAAATCGTGTTAGAATTATTAATCTTACCTTTTCCGGTCATATTCAATATATATATACAGTACATATATACATATATATATATATATATATATATATATATATATATATATATATATTAAATATGACCGAAAAAGTAAGATTAATAATTCTAACACGAATTTTCTCAATCTTTCGTACATTACGCTTCACTGTTGGAGGTAAATCAAAAATCAATTCTCCAAAATTCATTTTTTTTTTCTAGTCTGACGCGACACGGGCGCGTTTCGTAAAACTTATTACATTTTCAAAGACTTTAGTTCACAAATACACAACTGAATAGAACTTACGTATCTCCGATTTTATATCTACATTTGAGTGAGGTGGAAGGGGTGATGTGGCATTAACACAAGACAGAACAAAATGTGGTATTAATAGGGTATTAATTTCATCAACACAAGACAGAACAAGGGTATTAATAGGGTATTAATTTCATCAACACAAGACAGAACACGAAACAATGGATATTGAATAGAAGTGTTTGTAGAAAGCCTATTGGTCCATATTGCACAACTATATTCTACCCACCTCAAGACTCCGCTCCAATATAGAAGCATCAAGAAAATATGGACCAATAGGCTTTCTACAAACACTTCTATTCAATATCCATTGTTTCGTGTTCTGTCTTGTGTTGATGAAATTAATACCCTATTAATACCCTTGTTCTGTCTTGTGTTGATGAAATTAATACCCTATTAATACCACATTTGTTCTGTCTTGTGTTAATGCCACATCACCCCTTCCACCTCACTCAAATGTAGATATAAAATCGGAGATACGTAAGTTCTATTCAGTTGTGTATTTGTGAACTAAAGTCTTTGAAAATGTAATAAGTTTTACGAAACGCGCCCGTGTCGCGTCAGACTAGAATAAAAATGAATTTTGGAGAATTGATTTTTGATTTACCTCCAACAGTGAAGCGTAATGTACGAAAGATTGAGAAAATTCGTGTTAGAATTATTAATCTTACTTTTTCGGTCATATTTAATAATATATGTCTACAGGAAAGTGCTACCAAAATATACTAATAATATATATATCTATATATATATATATATATATATATATATATATATATATATATATAATGTACTCACCTAGTTGTGTTTGCGAAGGGTTGAGCTCTGGCTCTTTGGTCCCGCCTCTCAACCGTCAATCAACAGGTGTACAGATTCCTGAGCCTATTGGGCTCTATCATATCTACACTTGAAACTGTGTATGGAGTCAGCCTCCATCACATCACTTCCTAATGCATTCCATTTGTCAACCACTCTGACACTAAAAAATTCTTTCTAATATCTCTGTGGCTCATTTGGGCGCTCAGTTTCCACCTGTGTCCCCTTGTGCGTGTGCCCCTTGTGTTAAATAGCCTGTCTTTATCTACCTATCAATTCCCTGAGAATCTTGAATGTAGTGATCATGTCCCCTAACTCTTCTGTCTTCCAGCGAAGTGAGGTTCAATTCCCGCAGTCTCTCCTCGTAGCTCATACCTCTCAGCTCGGGTACTAGTCTGGTGGCAAATCTTTGAACCTTTGTGTGTGTGTGTGTGTGTGTATTGTACCTAGTAGCCAGAATGCAGTACTCAGCCTACTATGCAAGCTCGATTTGCCTAATAAGCTTAGTTTTCCTGAATCTATATATTTTTCGATTATTTTCTTATGAAATAATAAAGCTATTCATTTCATTAGTTTGAGTTAAGTTCTTTTCATTTGAGTTAAAACTAACGTAAATATATGGCCGAACCTAACGAACCCTACCTCACCTAACCTAACCTAACCTAACCTCACCTAACCTACCTCACCTAACCTAATGTATCTGAACCTAACATAAACTAATATAACTAAGTCAATATTTTATGTTGTTAACATAATATAACAATAATATTTCAAATATACGAACTGGAAACAATATTTTGAAAAAAAGAAACTAACTCGGCCTATTAGGCAAATCGGGCCTAATAGGCTGAACCTTGAATAGTAGGCCGAGAAGTGCGTTCTGGCTACGACATATATATATATATATATATATATATATATATATATATATATATATATATATTATATATATTATATATTATTATATATATATATATATATTATATATATATATATATTTTATATATATATATATATATATATATATATATATATATATTATATATTATATATATATATATATATATTTATATATATATAATTATTTTAATTTTTTTTTATATATATTTTTAAGCGAGGATTCGGGTTCATAAAAGTGAAAGGTATCAGGTTTGAGAAAGCTGAGATGGTGTAGAGATTTTTGTGGTCTTGGCGAGAAGCATCAGAGAGTGAAGACAACGGGGCTGATCGTCTGAAAATGTGGCAAACTCCTCATAGTTTCAGGGCGGGAACCCCTGAGTGACGACCAATAGGGAGAGAGGGCTGCAATTTGAAGACCAATCAGGTAGCTGGTCGGGAAGGGAAATATAGAGACTGTGGCCTGGACTATATCCATCTTTCCAGCTCGTACCTCATTCATCAGCAGTCTGCAACCTGCCGTACTCTGGCGATTTCTAGCAAGACTACATTACTGTGCTACATAGAGCGCACAGGTGCTCTATGTCTATGCAAATGACAGAGCAGCCGCTAGATGACTAGAGAATGTGACAGAGCACCCCCCCCCTCTCTGTTCGTTTTTCTAGTGTCGTAATGCACAGTTCCTTCTGGCGCTCATCATACCCAATCCCTCGTAACGCTGGGACTAGTCTCGTTGCAATCTTCTGAACCTTTTCCAGTTTCCTTATGTGTTTCTTCAGATGACGACTCCATGATGGCACAGCATACTCTAAGACTGGCCTGACGTAGGCAGTGTAAAGAGCACTAAATGCTTTCTTACTTAGGTTTCTGAATGATGTACGCTGCTGTCTATATCCTATTTATATGTGCCTCAGGAGTTAGATTAGGTGTTACGTGGTACTCACCTATTTGTCTTGCAGGCGTTGAGCTCTGGCTCTTTGGTCCCGCCTCTCAACTGTCAGTCAACTGGTGTACAGGTTCCTGAACCTACTGGGCTCTATCATATCTACACTTGAAACTGTGTATTGAGTCAGCCTCCACCACATCTGCCTAATGCATTCCATTAATCAACCACTCTGACACTAAAAAAAATAATGTTTCTAATGTCTCTGTGGCTCATTTGGGCACTCAATTTGCACCTGTGTCTCCTAGTGCGTGTGCCTCTTGTGTTAACTAGCCTGTCTTTATCAACCCTATCAATTCCTCTGAGAATCTTCTACGTGGTGATCATGTCCCCCTAACTCTTATGTCTTCCAGCAACGTGAGGTTTAATTCCCCAATGTCTCCTTGTAGCTCACACCTCTCAGTTCGGGTACTAGTCCGGTGGTAAACCTTTGAACCTTTTCCAATTTAGTCGTATGCTTGACTGGATAAGGACTCCTCCTGGATTGGTCTGACATAGGTGGTATACAAAAGTGCTGAATGATTCCTTACACAATTTTCTAAATGCCGTTCTTATGATGGCCAACCTGGCATATGCTGCCGACATTATCCTCTTGATATGAGCTTCAGGGGACAGGTCTGGTGTGATATCACACCCAAGTCTTTCTCTCTCTGACTCTTGAAGAATTTCATCTCCCAAATGATATCTGGTCTCCTGCTCCCTACACCTATCTTCATTGCATTACATTGAAAATGTACATATGGCGTGTGTGTGTGTTACGGCCACTATGCGCCAGTAAGCAGATTCTTGATTTTATAACCTCTTGTATAGTAGAGTATATCCGACCCTAAGTCGGTAGTATGCTTTCAAGAGCTGGTAGTAGTTCAATGAATAAATGAGGTGGTGGGGGGGGGGTTGTGATAAACATCACACGATTCCCTTCACCAATATATTTATCGCCACCATTAAATAAATATATAAAATAGATTATTACTACGCTTATGTACAAAAGTGTTACTTTCACACAGAAACCAATGCGTTTGCAGTGTTCGTCAACTCCAATGTTTCCACTGTCCAGTACCCTGTCCACTCGTACTGGCAAACACAGGCGAATCCTCCTTTTATGTGGGACAGTCCACCAACACAGTATCACGATGCACTTACACAGATCTTCCCTCTCCAGCTAGGCACTGGCAGAGGGCTTCAGCACCACGCTGACAGGGCTTCCAAACAAACTCATACAGAGGTAGCTAACCCCTGGCAGAAGCCTCTAGCAGCTTGCTAGCAGCACTTCACGCTAGGCACATCACTGTAACCCTTAATTGCCAATCTCAGGTTCACCGATCTACATCAACACTGCGTATATAAGCAGTTAACACACACTGCTCTGATCGACGGCGGCTTACATAGTCTCTTGAAGGACCAAGCAAAGAGTTTGTGGACTGCCCAATGTAAACTGCCTTCGTCAGTACGGTTGCCTCCATACGTCACTTCTGTGGACATAAAACGTCATTAATTAGATGGACAGGAAACTGGGGAAACCATGGGGAAACACTCGTTCACTAGGGAGTTCATATTACGCTCATAGCACACTCTAGATGGCGTTGATAGTGACACGCCATCCACCAGAGGTCATCCACGTTGACCTCTCTGTCTAACTATGTCAGCAAACAGGAGCCATTCATCGCTGTCACGCCACCATCAACAGATGGCGTTGTCCACATAGCGTTCAATACCAGGGGAGTTTGAGTGCAGACTCACAGATGGCGCTGAACTGCCACTCTGCACTCCGGCGATGGTGTAGATTCCGTAACAGTGTATTCACCTAGTTGTGCTTGCGGGGGATGAGCTCTGCTCTTTCGGCCCGCCTCTCAACTGTCAATCAATCAACTGTAACGACTAACTATTTCCCCCTCCCCCCCCCCAAGCACACACACCCCCAGGAAGCATCTCCGTAACAGCTGTCTAACTCCCAGGTACCTCTTTACTGGTATGTAAGAGGGGCATCAGGGGTGAAAGAAACTTTGCCCATTTGTTTCTGTCTGGTCCGGGAATCGAACACGGGCCACAGAATTACGAGTCCTGCACGCTGTCCGCTCTGCTACCAGACCCCAGACAGTGTGTGTGTACTCACCAAATTGTGCTTGCGGGATTGAGCTCTGGCTCTTTGGCCAGTCCACGACACAGTACCACGATGCGCCTACACCCCTGTATTGGTGTGTGAGTGTAAGTGTGTTGGTGTGTGAGTGTAGGTGTGTTGGTGTGTGAGTGTAGGTGTGTTTGGTGTGAGTGTTGGTGTGTGAGTGTAGGTGTGTTTGTGTGAGTGTAGGTGTGTTGGTGTGTGAGTGTTGGTGTGTTGGTGTGTGAGTGTAGGTGTGTTGGTGTGTGAGTGTAGGTGTGTTGGTGTGTGAGTGTTGGTGTGTTGGTGTGAGTGTAGGTGTGTTGGTGTGTGAGTGTAGGTGTGTTGGTGTGTGAGTGTTGGTGTGTTGGTGTGTGAGTGTTGGTGTGTTGGTGTGTGAGTGTAGGTGTGTTGGTGTGTGAGTGTAGGTGTGTTGGTGTGTGAGTGTTGGTGTGTTGGTGTGTGAGTGTAGGTGTGTTGTGTGTGAGTGTAGGTGTGTTGGTGTGTGAGTGTAGGTGTGTTGGTGTGTGAGTGTTGGTGTGTTGGTGTGTGAGTGTAGGTGTGTTGGTGTGTGAGTGTTGGTGTGTTGGTGTGTGAGTGTTGGTGTGTTGGTGTGTGGGTGTAGGTGTGTTGGTGTGTGAGTGTTGGTGTATTGGTGTGTGAGTGTAGGTGTGTCGGTGTGTGAGTGTAGTGTGTTGGTGTGTGAGTGTAGGTGTGTCGGTGTGTGAGTGTAGGTGTGTCGGTGTGTGAGTGTAGGTGTGTTGGTGTGTGGGTGTAGGTGTGTTGGTGTGTGGTGTTGGTGTGTCGGTGTGTGAGTGTAGGTGTGTTGGTGTGTGAGTGTAGGTGTGTTGTGTGTGAGTGTAGGTGTGTCGGTGTGTGAGTGTAGGTGTGTCGGTGTGTGAGTGTAGGTGTGTTGGTGTGTGAGTGTTGGTGTTTGGTGTGTGAGTGTAGTGTGTGTTGTGTGTGAGTGTAGGGTGTGTGGTGTGTGAGTGTAGGTGTGGGTGTGTGTGAGTGTTGGTGTGTTGGTGTGTGAGTGTAGGTGTGTTGGTGTGTGAGTGTAGGTGTGTTGTGTGTGAGTGTTGGTGTGTTGGTGTTCTTCTCCTCGAATTGTAACCTGATAAACGTCAGGTTATATTCTTAACTCTTGGTGGTAATTTTAATATAACTACTTTTATATATTTGAATAGAATGAACTTCGACTGACTCCTCATATAATTCATTTATTATTCGTCTGTGTTCGTCTTGTATCAGAGGAGTATTTTCATCCCAGCTCCTCATCTTTGTATCCAGTTTACTTCAATGTTCTCTCATTTCTCATGAGCCTCTTGGCGTTGTCTTCCTAGAAAATTTACATGTAAATTATATATGTTGCGATCATTTCCTCTCGCTGCTATTTTTCTAGTGTCAAAAGGTGTAGTTTACATATCATGTGTGTGTGTGTGTGTGTTATTTCAAAGATAAACGAAATAAACGAAATCACAGATCAGTTGTAGATTCCATTATTCAAAGGAGTATTTTCATTATATATCATACCTGTCGGGAAGCTCTAGTGGGATTGTTTTGGTTGGATTGTCTTAGTTGGATTGTCTTGCTTGGATTGTCTTGACATCTCTTCTTCCCATACCTCTGGTTCACACCTCACACACAGTCTCCTCTCGCGCACGAAAACTGATTTTCAAATATTTTAAATTCTGAGACCCTCCCCGGCCAGTCTCTCACAGCCCGACCATATATCAGTGTAGCCGCCCTCCTCCTGGACGCTGTGCTTCCAGGACGCACTCACACGAGGAAAGGAAAGGCTACATGAATTAAACCTCACGAAGTTGCAATAGTTTTTAGGGAAGACATGATCTCCACATGCAAAATTCTCAGGGGAATTAATAGCCAAGTTACAGACTACTTAGTACGGGTGGTACACCCACAGGAGGACACAGGTAAAAAATAAGTACCCAAATGAGCCACCGTTCCAAGCTTGCTAAATGTACTTTTCCCCCACGTATCCTTTTCCAGTAGTTAGTAAATGGATTGCATTTGGCAGTGACATGGTGAAGGCAGAATCTATTCATATTTTCAAATGTAGATATGAAAGAGCCCAAAAGGATCAGGAATCTGTGCACCAGTTGATAGAAGGTTGAGAGGCAGGACCAAAGAGCCAAAGCTCAACCCCTGCAAGCACAACTAGGTGAATAGACACACACACACACACACACACACACACACACACACACACACACACACACACACACACACACACACACACACACACACACACACACAGGCAGTGGAAACAGGAGGCCAGGCACAGGATACAGAATAGGAGATGAAGTACTTAATGAAACAGACAGAGAGAAAGATCTAGGAGTTGATATCACACCAAACCTGTCTCCTGAAGCCCACATAAAGAGAATAACGTCTGCGGCATATGCGAGGCTGGCTAACATCAGAACGGCGTTCAGGAACCTGTGTAAGGAATCATTCAGAATCTTGTACACCACATATGTAAGACCAATCCTGGAGTATGCGGCCCCAGCATGGAGCCCGTACCTTGTCAAGCACAAGACGAAGCTGGAAAAAGTCCAAAGGTATGCTACTAGACTAGTCCCAGAACTAAGAGGCATGAGTTATGAGGAAAGGCTGCGGGAAATGCACCTCACGACACTGGAAGACAGAAGAGTAAGAGGGGACATGATCACAACCTACAAAATCCTCAGGGGAATCGACCGGGTAAACAAGGATGAACTATTCAACACTGGTGGGACGCGAACAAGGGGACACAGGTGGAAGCTGAGTACCCAAATGAGCCACAGAGACGTTAGAAAGAACTTTTTCAGTGTCAGAGTAGTTAGTAAATGGAATGCATTAGGAAGTGATGTGGTGGAGGCTGACTCCATACACAGTTTCAAATGTAGATATGATAGAGCCCAATAGGCTCAGGAATCTGTACACCAGTTGATTGACGGTTGAGAGGCGGGACCAAAGAGCCAGAGCTCAACCCCCGCAAGCACAATTAGGTGAGTACAATTAGGTGAGTACACTCACACGCACACACACAGGGAATGTGGTTTAATAGGGCATGTATGAAAGCAAAGGAACTGAACTAAAGGGCGTGGAGGAACTGAACTTCCGAAATAACAGAACACCAGAAAGTAGAGAGAGATACCAAAGAACCAGGAACGAGTATGTAAGTGTGAGAAGAGAAGCTGAAAAATAATATGAAAATGATATAGCTAATAAATCCAAGACCGAACCAAAGCTACTACAGAGTCACATCAGGAAGAAAACAATAGTGAAGGAACAGGCAATGAAACTTAGAATTGGGGAGGACAGGTACAAGAGAATGACATAGAGGTGTGTGAAAAAATGCACAAGAGGTTCCGGGAGGTCTTCACATTAGAACAAGGAGAGGTCACTGTGCTAGGAGAGGTGGCAGTAAATCGGGCAAGCGGCCTTTGAAGGATTTGAAATTACAAGAGATGAGGTCAAGAGGCATCTGTTGGATCTGGACGTGAGAAAGGTTGTTGGCCCGGACAGAATCGCCTCATGGGCATTAAGAGTGTGCAGGATCACTTTGCTTGCCACTCTACATAGTGTATAGTAGGTCACTGGAGACGGGAGACCTACCAGTAATATGGAAGACTGCTAATGTAGTCCCAATATACAAAATGGGTGACAGACAAGAGGCACTGAGCTACAGGCCAGTGTCCTTAACTTGTATACCATGCAAGGTGGTGGAGAAGATCGTGAGGAAAAAACCTAGTAACACATCTGGAGAGAAGGGACTTCGTGACAACCCATCAACATGGGTTCAGGGAGGGTAAATCTTGTTTTACAGGCTTAATAAAATTCTATGATCAGGTGACAAAGATTAAGCAAGAAAGAGAAGGATGGGAGGACTCCATTTTTTTGGACTGTTGGAAAGCCTTTGACACAGTACCCCCATTAAAAAGCTGATGCATATGCTGGAGAAACAGGCAGGAGTAACTGGTAGGGCGCTCCAGTGGATAAGGGAGTACCTAAGCAATAGCAAGCAGAGAGTTACAGCTAGGGGCGAGACCTCAGATTGGCGTGAAGTCACCAATGGAGTTCCACAGGGCTCTGTGCTTGGACCTATCTTGTTTCTGATATACATAAATGATCTCCCAGAGGGTATAGACTCCTTCCTCTCAATGTTTGCTGACGATGCCAAAATTATGAGAAGGATTAAGACAGAGGAGGACAACTTGAGTCTTCAAGAGGACCTGGATTAGCTGCAGGAATGGTCGAACAAATGGTTGTTAGAGTTTAATCCAAGCAAATGTAATGTAATGAAGAAAGGTGTAGGAAGCAGGAGACCAGATACAAGGTATCATTTGGGAGATGAAATACTTCAAGAGTCAGAGAGAGAGAAAGGCCTTGGGGTTGATATCACGCCAGACTTGTCCCCTGTAGCCCATATCAAGAGGATAACATCTGCGGCATATGCCAGGCTGGCTAACATAAGAATGGCCTTTATAGCAACTCTGTATACCACATATGTCAGACCAATCCTGGAGTATGCGGCTCCAGCATGGAGTCTATATCTAGGCAAGCATAAGACTAAACTGGAAGAGGTTCAAAGGTTTGCCACTAGACTAGTACCCGATCTGAGAGGTATAAGCTACAAGGAGAGATTATGGGAATTAAACCTCACGTCTCTGAAAGACAGAAGAGTTAGAGGGGACATGATCACCATATACAAGAGTCTCTGAGGAATTGATTAGGTAGATACAGACAGACTATTTAACACAAGGGGACCATGCACTAGGGGACACAGGTGGAAATTGAGTGCCCAAATGAGCCATAGAGACGTTAGGAAGATTTTTTTCAGTGTCAGAGTAGTAGACAAATGGAATGCATTAGGTAGCGATGTGGTGGAGGCTGACTCCATACACAGCTTCAAGTGTAGATATGATAGAGCCCAATACGCTCAAGAATCTGTACATTAGTTGATTGACAGTTCAGAGGTGGGACTAAAGAGCCAGAGCTCAACCCCCGCAAGCATAACTAGGTAAGTACACAGATACCCTTGAGAGGCAGGCAGGAGTAAGCAGAAAGACCCTAGCATGGGGTAAGGAACTACCTAAAAGGAAGAAGCCAGAGAGAAACGGTAAGGGGCGAGAAGTCGAACTGGCGAACAGTAACGAGTGGAGTACCTCAAGGATCGGTGGTGGGACCAGTTCTATTTCTAATATACGTTAACGACATGTTTACAGGAGTCGAGTCGTATATCGATGTTCTCGGATGATGCAAAATTAATGAGAAGAGTTGTGAAAGATGAGCATTGCAGAAGCCTCCAAGAGGACCTGAACAGGTTGCAGAGATGGTCAGAGAAATGGCTACTGTAGTTCAACACATGCAAATGTAAAGTTATGGAAATGGGATCAGGTGATAGGAGACAAAGGGACAGTACACGATTGAGGGGAACTGCCTACCTGTGACGATTTGAGAAAGAGACCTGGGAGTGGACGTAACACCTAATCTAACTCCTGAGGCACATATAAATAGGATAACGACAGCAGCGTACTTTACACTGACAAAAGTTAGAACATCATTCAGAAACCTAAGTGAGGAGGCTTTTAGGGCGCTTTACACTGCCTACGTGAGACCAGTCTTGGAGTATGCCGCGCCATCATGGAGTCTCCACCTGATGAAACACTTAAGGAAACTGGAAAAAGTTCAGAAGTTTGCGACGAGGCTCGTCCCAGAGTTACGAGGGATGGGATATGAAGAGCTCTTGAAGGAACTAACCCTTACGACACTAAAAAAAAGGGAGAGGGGGGATATGATATGAATGTATAAAATACTCGAGGGAATTGACACAGTGGAAACAGACGATTTTTTTTAATTTTTAATTTTTGCCCCGAGAGGCGAGTTTATTTGGCAGCGAAACTCATCCTGTGAATGGACATACCACCATGGCAGCATGTACAACACTCCCCAATTGGAAGAAAACCGGCTGGGTTGTTCATCCTGTCACTTGTACGCAGATACAACTGGGACTTGCTTAACTGTCTCAAGTAGACAGCTTTTCAAAGAAGAAGATTAACATCTGTCAACCCTTAAAATCTTACGTTATCTTGCGGGTGCAAAATGGGGGAATCTCTTAAGAACAGTATCAATATTTGACAAATAATGTTTTCCTAACTCAAACAATCTGGGGTTTGTTATTCTACACATATTTCTAATTTCTCTCAGGTGTCCCCATTTTTTCAGGTAGTGGTCAAGGCGGTGTTCGTCACTCTCATGACAGATTCTGCAACTCTGCTGCTCAGCTGTTGGTCTCCATTCCGAATCGCCATGGATATTTGTATCAAGACAGATTCTCGCTATTATTGATTCTCTCCCGTGACTACCTCCTCTTCGTCCATAATGATTTGGTTTGTCAACTGCAACCATGTTGTAAAAACTTATAGATTCACTGGTTTGTGCTTCTATCCTCCTTTCCTCAGTTACCTTGTCACGGTGATGTTGCATACCTCAAATTTGTAGCAGAGTTTTGGGTATGAAGTATTCAATATGGTTTCCTTCATTGTCTTCAGCACCCACCACATCTGCTCGTTCATTCCCACATATTCCAACATGGGAGGGGATCCACAAAAACTTTACGACTCTTCCGTGGTTGATTAGTACCCTCACAGCTCTCATAATTTTAGCTACTATCGCAAGATTTTCGGTCGGATTTTTACTTAGGCTTTGTAGCAAAGCTTTTGAGTCAGTTCAGATCACTGCGCCATTAGTGTTTCATTCAAGGAATCTTAACGCCATAACAATGGCAGTTAGTTCCGCTTGCGTTGAAGAGATATGGTTCTCAATACGCGCTTTCTCTTCATTTCTGCGTTGAAAGGCATGATTCCTAACTACAGTGAATGCTGCACCAGCCCTATCATTGGCGGGATAAATTACCAATCAGTGTAAATTTTATCTAGTTCATCTCCGGTTTCTTTATAAATTTCCCAGAAATATTTGTACCTCAATTCTTGTGGTAGCATTTTGGAATTTTTCGTTGCCATTTCATTGATGATAATCCTGCATGAGTCATCCTCCCAGGGAGGTAACCTCTCTACAGGCAGGAGCTCACGAGCTTGTTCAAGCAGGTGAAGTTCTTCGAGGTTGCAGACTGATCTGTGATTTCATTTTTTGCTTCTCCTGATTCCCACTGAAAGTAGCACAGAACTCAGTTTTTTCTTAGCAATATCATTGTAATAGGGATCTCTGGCTATCCTAGCATTCTCTGGCAAGCTTATAATTCAGTTCCATAAATCTGCTTTTAACACTGGGGGAGGGACAACTCTTCTCGTAGATTATACGATTTAGCTCTTCTTGGAACTCCACGAATGATTGTCATGGCTTCATTCTGTATGCTTTCGAGATTTTTCATATCGCTTTCGGAGTAGGAGCATAAAGCTAGTGGCGGCATAGTGAATGACGGAGCGCACATAGGCTGTGTACATAATTTTAAAGACGGCAATAGAGGCTTCATGTCCATTCCAGGTCATAGCTTTCAGTGCCCTGAGTCGACTTTTGCATGTTCCAATGAGTTGGTTGAGCTCCTCTTTCTTCCCCTTTGTTAGAACCGACAGTGACGCCAAGTTAACTGTAGTGGTCAACCCATTCAAGTGTTACTCATTAATTTGAAGTTCTTCATTTTCATTCTGCTTTTGATGCGAGTATGCTTTTGTATTGTTTGTGGAGAGAGTGAAACGGAGCTCAACACATTTATTTCAAAGGAGATCGGGGTGACATGATAGAGGTTTATGATAGAGGATGATGATAGAGGATGAATAGTCATAACAAAGGGAATATTAATAGGTATTAAAAAGTATCAACACAAGACAGAACCCGAAACAATGGGTATAAATTGGATAAGTTTAGATTTAGGAAAGTAAGTAATTATCAAAAAGAAGGCAGCAAACCGGGAGGGCTATGTAGCACCATCTAATGTGCGGGATAATCAGAGGGCGCTAAATATCACCAAGGATGCCAATACGAGAACAGAAACGCATAAGGCGAACAATATCAAAAGTATCTGAGTCATCTGAATTATATTGAGCGATAAGCGACCGTGGGGGACGGTCGGAATATAGGACACATGCTCGTCCCAGAAGTCAGGACATTCAACAAGGATATGCTCAACCGTAAGAGGGACAATAAGGTGCAAGGCGGCGCTCCATCAAGTGACCATGAGATAAGCAAGTATGGCCAATACGCAACCTCGCCAGAGCCGTTTCCCATCGCCGGTTATGGTGGTAGGAGGACGGCCATGAGGACACACAACTTTTAAGAGAACGTAGTTTGTTACCAGTAACAGACGACCAATAAGCCTGCCAATGGGTAAGGATGGAGGAATGGATAACCGGGTAAAAGTCAGAATAAGGAATACCTTTACGAGAGATGGGACAAGAGCGGACAGCTTCCCTGGTGGCAGCATCCTCACGTTCATTTAAAAAGGCACCAATATGGCTGGGAACCCAACAAAACTCAACCGACTTAAATTTACTGTGAACAAGAAACAGCCAATGCTGGATCTCGACAACCACTGGATGAACCGGATTAAAGGACCCGAGAGCCATGAGGGCACTACCAGAGTCTACAACAACTACAAAGGAAGATTGACGACGAGAGAGCAGGAGACGAAGAGTATAGAGAATAGCATAAAGCTCCGCTGTGAAGATGCTAGTCTCCAGAGGTAAGCGACACATATAAGTGTGATCAGGAAAAACAACAGAGTAGCCAACACCGTCAGCAGACTTATACCCATCAGTGAAGACGGAAACAGAGTGGGAGTGAGAAAAAAGTGCTCAAGGAAAAGGCATTTTAGAACCGTAAGAGGGGTAAAAGCTTTAGTGATGCGGGTCAAGGATGTACACAATAGCGAAAGGGAGACTCTCCATGGGGGCAAAGAAGGAACAACATGAAGAGAAATATTAGAAATACGAACGGAAAGAGAATCCTGTAAGCGAGATAACCGAACAGAAAGAGGGAGGTGGTGAAGAGGAACAGGAACCGCAGGAAGGGTAAAGGTTAAGGAACGACAGAGGCGAGATGAAGGATGTTGCAAGGACCGCGCAATATAGCAAAGATAGAAGCGATCACGGCGGTCCTGGAGAGAGAGGAAGCCAGTGTCAACATACAAGCTGAGGACGGGAGTCGAACGAAAGGCACCAGAACTGAGGCGCAACCCAGTATGGTGCAAAGCATCAAGATGGCGAAGAGTAGAAGGAGAAGCAGACGAGTAAGCAGGGCAACCATAATCGAGCTTAGACAGAACGAGAGAGGAATGTAAAGCAAGCCCTGGAAACACAAACCGTAACTGTCTTTATTTTCCGCTTGTTACAACTTGTAATAAAGTTGTTACATCTTGGCTTAACGTGTTTATGATGTATTAGAACGTTGTTACAACTTGCTATATTGGTTGTTATAACTGGTTACGAGGGGTTAAAACTTGTTCGAACGTTGTACCAACGTCGTTGTTTCGATGTGTGTTTGGCGGGAGGAGAGTGAGCCTATCCGCTCCCCAAGAAGTATGGGACACCGCTCCCAGTTCTCAGAGACTGACGACGACTCCCAGATCCGATTATACAGACTCAGTAAATACTGAGACGTGCATGGAGAGAGATGGCGAAGCATCTCATAATGAATGCCATCGGAGCCCGCCGCCGTAGAACCGCAGAGGGCCGGGGCAGAACGAAGTTCAGAGAGAGAGAAAGGATCGTTATAGTGAAGTCGAAGACGAGTGCAGAAATCTAAAGGACGAGACTCAAGGACAGGTTTACGAAGAAGGAAAGATTGGGGAAGATGAAGACCAGAGCTAACAGAAGAAAAGTGGGAACCCAGTTCGGTAGCGACCTGTAACGGGTCCGCCACAAGAGTACCACGGAGGTGAAGGACCGGTGAAACATCGGGAACAAACCTACCCGCTATCTTGCGGATACGCTTCCTGATCTGTGGCAGAGGAGTTTCGAACGTAATGGTGGAGACATAAGATGCCCAAGATTCACGTTTAGCCGTACAGATGGCCCTACAGGCAGCCGCACTCGCCTTCCAAAAGAAAAGAAAGGAATCGGTCTTCTGCCGACGGCGGTGTCTCTTCCAGGCTGCACGCTTACAGTGGACAGCCTGAGCACAGTCTGCATTCTACCAGGGAACGCATTTCCGTGGACCCCAAGAGGAGGAGCGAGGACTAGAGCGGAGGGCAGCATCGAAGACATTGTCATGAAAAAGGAGGAGAGAGCGAGGGCAGAAGGGAGAGGTCAGAGAGAGCAGCACTGAGGGTAAATAGGTTCCAATCCACTTTAGCAAACTGCCACCTAGGGAAGGAGAGGGGATGGTGAAAAGAGAAAAAGGTAACAAGGATGGGGAAATGGTCACTGCCATGGAGGTCATTAAGAACCTGCCACGTGAAATCTAAGTAAAGAGAAGACAAGCAAAGAGAAAGATCAAGACAGGAAAGAGTGCGAGTCCGAGAGTCCAAATGCGTGGGCTCTTCAGAATTCAGAAGAGACAGGGAAGAAGAGAGGATAAACGGCTCAAGAAGGCGACCTTGGGTGTTCGTCAGAACATCACCCCAAAGGGAATGACGACAATTGAAATCACCCAGCAGGAGCACAGGCTCCGGCAAGGAGTCCAGTAGGTGTTTCAGATCAGGAAGAGAAAGCGGGACACTCAGGGGGAAGATAAATGGAACAAACGCTGTACCATTTCCCCACAAAGATACGAGCAGCAGAACAAAGGAGAGGTGAAGGAAAAAGTAAGGGGACAAAGGGAACATCGGTGCGAATCAAGAGAGCAGAAGAGTTAGGAGCCTTTGTTGCTGGGGGGGGGAGAGAAAGGAATAGCCATGGAAGCGACCAGGACGAGCACCAAGCATCGGCTCCTGGAGACAGACACAAAGGGGAGGAAACCGCGAAATCAGAAGCTGGAGTTCAAGGAAAATGGCGTAATAACCTCGAACGTTCCATTGAAGAATAGACATCGACGAGAAGAGAAAGGACAACAACAGAGAACAAGGAAGAAACAAAGGCGAAAGAGCAACATAGCACGTTAAAAATGATCAGGGTCGGGATCAGGGTCAGCAAAGTCAGGGTTAGGGGGCATGGGTTAACTGAGCAAAGACAGAGGGAAGGAAGCGGGAGAACAGACCAGAGGTGGACGGGCGAGGTCCGGAGGAAGAGGAGGAGGCAACCGAGAGGAGCAGTCAAGGACAGTAGCAGGAAGAGGGGGGAGTAGAAAGAGGGGAGCGCACCTCAGCAAGGGCAGCAACTGAGAGGGAAGCGGGGGCCAAAGAAACCTCCATAGCAGGAACACGGGGCGCAACCACCGAAATGGGAGGGGAAGGAGTGATAGAGTCAGTAGTAGGGGCCGAGGAAGAAAGCGAAGCCTTCTTACCCGCCGGGGAGGAGGAAGGAGAGGAACCAGGCTTATGCTTCTGACTTAAAGAGACGGTGTCCCAGCAACTATGTACTTGGCAATGGATTCCAGCGTCTCAACAGGAGAAGCTGAACGAGAGCACACATGACGGCCGTTAGGAGAGCGATTGGCTGTTTAAGTTGAGGACGGCTGCCTCAAGCTTGTAATGGATACACTCACGGGAGAAGGTAGGATGGGCCTTACCGCAGTTGAGGCTGAGAGCCTGGGGAGAAGTTCACTATGACTTAGAGTGACCTTCTCCCCCACACAAAGGACAGAGAGAGACAGTCCCAGACCAGCGGAGGGCACCATACCCAAACCTCCAGCACTTGTTACAAAGCCTAGGAGAAGGAATGTACTTCTGGCATGAGCAAAAATGACAGAGGGCGGAAGGGTTCTACCATCAAAATTAATCTTCACAACCCGAAGGGGCTGACGGCGACGACCACGAGGGGGACGAGTAAACGTGTCTACCCGGAGGACAGAATGGCCCTGAGCTTCAAGGATATGCTGAATATCATCGTGGCACTCATGCAGAATCCAAACACCGGTTACAACACGGGGCGGAAGGAGAATAGTGCCAACACTGGCATTCAACCGAGCGTTCTTAGAGACCCAAACAGGGGTCGCACCAAGGCAGGATAAAGCAGCCAAGTGGGAGGACACATCCTGAGAATGAGCAGCAACGACACGTGTACCGAGACGGGTGGGGTTGAAGGTGACAGAGGCATCTACGGAATCAACAAGGTGCCTATGAAGGTAGAAATCGTCAGGAGGCGCAGAATCAAGAGGGAGGAGATCAAAGTAATTGGGCCACGAAGCGAGACCAAACAAGGCTTGATAGGCATCAGAACAGGAAGGAATCAAGCGAGTGCGGCCGTGTCGAGGACGGCGTTGAGAATTCCCAGAGAGAGACGGGTTAAAAGGCACAGTAGTCACAACTAGAGACTGAGCCGGGCCAGGGGACGAGGTAGTCACCACTTGGGGCTTGGGGCTCGACCCAACCACAGAGGAGGGAGGGGAGCCGAGGGGAGTAGTCAGAGAGGCTAAAGAAGGAGCAAGGTCGGGGCCCAATGCAGCAGAGGCTACGGAGCCCGGCCTTCCAACACGGACCGACTCGCGGGCTTGGTTACCCACCTCACGAGTCTGAGTAGGTAAAGGAGAAACAGAATTTCACATGAGTACGAAAGAAAAACATTCATTCACAAATGTGCCCCCACACCCACCACGGAGCCGCAATTAGAGGCAGGACACCTAACAAGAAGCTATCGCCGATCATGCCGGGGCCTCCTAGGGGTGCGTCGTGAGTATACCACACAAACGCCACCTTAGGAACCGTCAGTCCGTCGAGATCGGGTTCAGTGATGAAAGGAGGATTGACAATAAAAGGTTCCCCTCGCTCTCGACGTTGGGTTCTACAGTTCTACGGGTGCAAGAGTATGCCTCCTCAAGCACCCGGGCGTCAAAATAGAAAAAGTCCAAAGGAATAACCAAAACAAGCAAAAGGTCGGCAGGAAACGACAAGCAGATAGGAGAAGAGGGGGAGAAAAACGAAAGAGAAGGAAAAGTAAAAATCGTTCAGCAGAATTAGAGAGGACAGCAGCAAGAGCACAAGGCTACAAAAGGAGAGAGGACTGCCCCAAGGAGCATCACACTCAGGCAGCTGTCCACTAAGCCCCCCCCCCCTAAGCTATAAATGTTATTTATAATTACAAATACAATATCTACAGTATTGTACAAAAAAGGGGCTTAGCTGTTCCTGTTGAAGGGGCCTGCTAAGGCTGTGTCATTGTAGCATCAAAATTAGGTGTGGCTCTGTTCCTCTGAGTGCCACGTAATGGCGGCTGTCTGGAGGCCTACAAAGATTGATGTACAGCTAGGTAATAATCTTATATTGAGGGTCAACTGTCTGCTCAGCTTCTTGTAACTCCAAATCACAATTACCTGCCGAGTTTAAAGAATTAATAATGTTTCCCTAAACATATAAGTACAGGTGTGACATGGAATAAGAGGAGCTGTGAAATGTTGAGTAAACTCACTTGTTTAGCGTATTTCTCATGCAAATAACCGGCTACCCATCTATATTAAATGATGCATCAAAATGAAACAGAATACTAGGTAGTCAGATACTCAAATGCTCCAGTTGTGTGGTAGAAGTGTTGCTGTGGTAGTTCTCTTGGGACAGAGTAGGTCTATCGTGCGAGACTAGTATCACAACTCTCTGGAGCACCAGTGTCTCATAGACTCACTGATCCCAGTGTCTCACAGACTCATTGATCCCAGTGTCTCATAGACTCATTGATCCCAGTGTTTCATAGACTCATTGATCCCAGTGTCTCATAGACTCATTGATCCCAGTATCTCATAGACTCATTGATCCCAGTGTCTCACAGACTCATTGATCCCAGTGTCTCACAGACTCATTGATCCCAGTGACACGTAGATTCATTAATCCCAGTGTCTCATAGACTCATTGATCCCAGTGTCTCATGGACTCATTGAACCCAGTGACACATAGATTCATTGATCCCAGTGTATCATAGACTCATTGATCCCAGTGAAACATAGACTCATTGATCCCAGTGACACATAGACTCATTGATCCCAGTGTCTCATAGACTCATTGATCCCAGTGACACAGACTCATTGATCCCAGTGTCTCATAGACTCATTGATCCCAGTGACACATAGACTCATTGATCCCAGTGTCGCATAGACTCATCGATCCCAGTGTCTCATTGTCTCATTGATCCCAGTGACACATAGACTCATTAATCCCAGTGACACATAGACTCATTGATCCCAGTGTCTCATAGACTCATTGATCCCAGTGTCTCATAGACTCATTGATCCCAGTGTCTCATAGACTCGTTGATCCCAGTGTCTCATAGACTCATTGATCCCAGTGTCTCATTGTCTCCTTGATCCCAGTGTCTCATAGACTCATTGATCCCAGTGTCTCATAGTCTCATTGATCCCAGTGACACATAGACTCATTGATCCCAGTGTCTCATAGACTCATTGATCCCAGTGTCTCATAGACTCATTGATCCCAGTGACAAATAGACTCATTGATCCCAGTGTCTCACAGACTCATTGATCCCAGTGACACGTAGATTCATTGATCCCAGTGTCTCATAGACTCATTGATCCCAGTGTATTATAGACTCACTGATCCCATTGTCTCATAGACTCATTGATCCCAGTGAAACATAGACTCATTGATCCCAGTGACACATAGACTCATTGATCCCAGTGTCTCATAGACTCATTGATCCCAGTGACACGTAGACTCATTGATCCCAGTGTCTCATAGACTCATTGATCCCAGTGTCTCATAGACTCATTGATCCCAGCGTCTCATTGTCTCACTGATCCCAGTGACACATAGACTCATTGATCCCAGTTACACATAGACTCATTGATCCCAGTGTCTCATTGTCTCATTGATCCCAGTGACACATAGACTCATTGATCCCAGTGTCTCATAGACTCATTAATCCCAGTGACACATAGACTCATTGATCCCAGTGTCTCATAGACTCATTGATCCCAGTGTCTCATAGACTCATCGATCCCAGTGTCTCATAGACTCATTGATCCCAGTGTCTCATAGACTCATTGATCCCAGTGACACATAGACTCATTGATCCCAGTGTCTCATAGTCTCATTGATCCCAGTGTCTCATAGACTCATTGATCCCAGTGTCTCATAGACTCATTGATCCCAGTGACACATAGACTCATTGATCCCAGCTACACATAGACTCATTGATCCCAGTGTTTCATTGTCTCATTGATCCCAGTGACACATAGACTCATTCATCCCAGTGTCTCATAGACTCATTAATCCCAGTGACACATAGACTCATTGATCCCAGTGTCTCATAGACTCATTTATCTCAGTGTCTCGTAGACTCATTGATCCCAGTGACACATACTCATTGATCCCAGTGTCTCATAGACTCATTGATCCCAGTGTCTCATAGACTCATTAATCCCAGTGACACATAGACTCATTGATCCCAGTGTCTCATAGACTCATTGATCCCTGTGTCTCATAGACTCATTGATTCCAGTGACACATAGACTCATTGATCCCGGTGTCTCATAGACTCATTGATCCCAGTGACACATAGACTCATAGATCCCAGTCTCTCATAGACTCATTTATCTCAGTGTCTCGTAGACTCATTAATCCCAGTGACACATACTCATTGATCCCAGTGTCACACAGAATTGTTGATCCCAGTGACACATATACTCTTTCATCCCAGTGACACATAGACTCATTGATCCCAGTGTCTCCTAGACTCATTGATCCCAGTGACACATTGACTCACTGATCCCAATGTCTCATTGATCCCAATGTCTCATTGATCTAAGTGACACATAGACTCATTGATTCCAGTGTCTCATAGACTCATTGATCCCAGTGACACATAAACTCGTTGATAATAAAATCCTGAAGACTCGGTAATACCAAAATCTCATAGACTCACTAATGCCACAGACTCGCCAACTCTCTGATATCAATAATCTGTACTCGCTCTGATACCAATATTTCACCTTCATCAAGAAAGCACATGATACGTATTCTACAATGATGAATACATGTTCTCCTTTTACAATTTTTTGGGTGGAATTCCAGCTAGATTGAAATTATGCTCAGCCTAGAGCAATAGGAAGAAAATAATTTGTAAGCGATATTGCATTTAAATGTTCCAATACTAGAAGCAGATTTTGATATAAACAAATTGGTCTATTGAAATGGTTTTTGCAGAAAGCAAAACTAAAACCAAAGGAAAGAACAGTTTTTGAAGCTCTTTGACTGATGAACCAAGACCACTGTTATTTATTTTAGTTCATCAGAGACACTCCAAAACCGGTAACGAAAGTTCAACGATTTGTACAGCTTTTTGGACCCATTGTGTACCGTGTTGTTCTTGCCAGTGGGCTCCACTGATTACTCTCAGGTGGTGAGCTCTCTTCTCAGAGTCCATGTCTGCTACATGTCCTTTCCAGTTTGGTACCTTATTTTGATGATTACTTACTTGCTCTACATGTCCAAGTTCATCTGTCTCTTCCTTTTCCTGCCAGTGCACGCACACACACACACACACACACACACACACACACACACACACACACACACACACACACACACACACACACACACACACACACACAGTGTCATACTACATACTACACACAGTGTAGTAGGCCGCCGCCGGTGAGAGACATACGTGTTAGTAAGATCCGCGGAGATTCGTCAAATACTCGGGACATTGAAGGAGTATAGAAGCTAGATCATAGTATTTGGCCTCTCGCAGTGTGTAGCAAGCAGGGTGCAACGTAGCATAGGCATATCACAAGCGATAGAGCGAGGAAACCAAAGTGGAGCTAGTGGCATCACCGGTGTATATACAGTGTGGAAAACCTCGTGGAGCGACAAGACCTGCCAGCCAGCGTGGGAAGACCCGCCGTGGAACTGCCTGGTTGTGCTTGTTGGATGGTGACTGGTAAGTCCCCCCCTCTCTAAAGTCTTCAACAAGTCTGCAAGGTTTATATAATATCATATAGTAGTCACAAATAAGGCATTTAATTCGATAATAGAATCACAAACTTGATAGATTGATAGAGAATGAGGCAGTAACTCTTTGTGAGCTCAAGTTGGGACCTGAATTGTACTGTGTGTGTAGGGATTAACAAGGGATTAACAAGTCAGGGTAACACCGCCCCCCACCTTCCCCCTTCACGTCAACTGGGCACCATAGATAATGACATACAATCTCCCTCAAACCCCCCCACCCCACCCACCCTCCCTCTCTCTCTCGCCCTATGGGAAACTATGAGGAGATGAATAAATTACTAAGGGATATGCCATGGGACACAGAACTTAGAACTAAGTCCGTATAAGACATGACGGACTATGTCACCCAAAAGTGTCAGGAGGCGGTAAACAGGTTTATCCCGGCCCGACAGGAAAAATCGAGAAGCAATAGAAGAATCCGTGGTTTAATAGGGAATGTATGAAAGCAAAGGAGCTGAACAAAAAGGCGTGGAGGAACTTCCATAATAAAAGAACACCAGTAAGTAGAGAGAGATACCAGAGAACCAGGAACGAGTATGTTAGTGTGCGAAGAGCAGCTGAGAAAAGGTATGAAAATGTTATTGCTAATAAAGCTAAGACCGAACCAAAGCTACTACATAGTCACATCAGGAGGAAAAAAACAGTGAAGGAACTGGTGATGAAACTTAGAACGGGTGAGGACAGGTACACAGAGAATGACAAAGAGGTGTGTGAAGAATTAAACAAAAGGTTCCAGGAGGTCTTTACAATAGAACAAGGAGAGGTCACGGCGCTAGGAGAGGTGGCAGCAAATCAGGCGACCTTGGAAGGATTCGAAATTACAAGAGATGAAGTCAAGTGGCACTTATTGGAGCTGGACTAGAGAAAGGCTGTTAAGCCAGACGGAATCTCACCATGGGTATTAAAAGAGTGTGTAGGAGCACTTTGTTTGCCACTCTCCATAGTGTACAGTAGGTCAATGGAAATGGGAGACCTACCAGAAATATGGAAGATGGCTAATGTACTCCCAATATACAAAAAGGGGGACAGACAAGAGGCACTGAACTACAGGCCAGTGTCCTTAACTTGTATACCATGCAAGGTGATAGAGAAGATCGTGGGAAAAAAACCTAGTAACATATCTGGACACAAGGGACATTGTGACAACCCATCAACATGGGTTCAGGGAGAGTAAATCTTGCCTTAAAGGCTTAATTGATTTCTACGATCAGGTGACAAAGATTAAGCAAGGAAGAGAAGATTGGGCAGACTGCATTTTTTGTACTGTCGGAAAGCCTTTAACACTTTACCCATAAAAGGCTCATTCATATGCTGGAGAAACAGGCAGGAGTAACTAGTAGGGCGCTCCAGTGAATAAGGAAGTACCTAGGCAATAGGAAGCAGAGAGTTACAGTGAGGGATGAGACCTCAGATTGGCGTGAAGTTACCAGTGGAGTCCCACAGGGCTCTCTACTCGGACCTATCCTATTTCTGATATACGTAAATGATCTCCCAGAGGGTATAGACTCATTTCACTCAATGTTTGCTGACGACGCCAAAATTACGAGAAGGATTAAGACAGAGGAGGACAGCATGAGTCTTCAAGAAGACCTGGACAAGCTGCAGGAATGGTCGAACAAATGGTTGTTAGAGTTTAACCCAAGCAAATGTAATGTAATGAAGATACGTGTAGGGAGCAGAAGACCAGATACAAAGTATTATTTGGGAGATGAAATACTTCAAGGGTCAGAGAGAGAGAAAGACCTGGGGTTGACATCACGCGGACCTGTCCCCTGAAGCTCATTTCAAGAGGATAACATTAGCGGCATATGCCAGGTTGGCTAACATAAGAACGGCCATTAGAAACTTGTGTAAGGAATCTTTCCGAACATCATATACCACATATGTCAGACCAATCCTGGAGTATGCGGCTCGATCATGGAGTCCATATCTAGTCTAGCATTAGACTAAACTGGAAGAGGTTCAAAGGTTTGCCACCAGACTAGTACCTGAACTGAGGGGTATGAGCTATGAGGAGTGACTACGGGAATTAAACCTCACGTCACTGGGAGACAGAAGAGTTAGAGGGGACATGATCACCTCATACAAGATTCTCAGAGGAATTGATAGGGTAGATAAAGACAGACTTTTTAACAAAAGGGGCACACGCACTATAGGACACAGGTGGAAATTGAGTACCCAAATGAGCCATATAGACGTTAGAAAGAATTTTTTCAGTGTCAGAGTAGTAGACAAATCAAATGCATTAGGAAGTGATGTGGTGGAGGCTGATTCCATACACTGCTTCAAGTGTAGATATGATAGAGCCCAGTAGGCTCATGAACCTGTATATTAGTTGATTGACAATTGAGAGGCGGGACCAAAGAGCCAGAGCTCAACCCCCACAAGCACAACTAGGTAAGTACAACTTGGTAAGTACACACAGACAGACACACACACACACACATACACATAGAATTCTATGACCAAGCAACACAAATTAGGCAGGAAAGAGAAGGGTGGGCAGACTGCATTTGCTTGGACTGTCAGAAAGCCTTTGACACTGTACCTCACAAAAGGCTGTTACAAAAGTTGGAACAGCAGGCAGAAGTAAAAGGTAAGGTGCTCCAGTGGATGAGGGAGTATCTAAGCAATAGGAAACAGCGAGTAACGGTGTTGGGGGAGGCATCAGAGTGGCGAGATGTCACCAGCGGGGTTCCACAGGGCTTTATACTCGGACCTATCCTGTTTTTACTATATGAAAACGACCTTCCAGAGGGTATAGACTAATTCCTCTCAATGTTTGCTGATGATGCAAAAATAATGAGAAGAATAAAAACAGATGAAGATAGACAGAGACTATAAGACGACCTAAACAAACTGGAGGAATGGTCTAGAAAATGGCTGCTAGAGTTCAACTCAGGAAAGTGTGAAATCCTGCAAGAGTCAAATAGAGAAAGATCTGGGGGTCAATATCACTCCTCTCCTCTCCTCAGAGGCCCCAGCCAAAAGGATATCATCAGTGGCATTTGCTAGACTGGCCAATATAAGAACTGCCTATAGAAACTTCTGTAAGGAATCGTTCAGGACCCTGTATACCACTTATGTAAGACCAATCCTGGAGTATGCAGTTCCAGCCTGGAGTCCATACCTAGTTAAACACAAGACGAAATTAGAGAAGATTCAGAAGTATGCCACCAGACGGGTCTCGGAAATGAGAGGAATGAGTTATGAGGAAAGGCTAAGGAAGCTGAACCTCACAACCCTGGAAAACAGAAGAGTAAGGGGAGGTGGTGATATAAAATTTTGTAGGTGGTGATAACCACCTACAAAATTTTCAGGGGAATTGACAGGGTGGACAAAGACAAACTCTTTAAGACGGGTGGAACACGAAAAACACAGTTGAGAGGCGGGACCAAAGAGCCAGAGCTCAACCCCAGCAAACACAACTAGGTTAGCACACACACACAGTGATTGGGTGGGTGTGTGTGTATTTCCCACCAGCCAAACACCTGGGAGGGTAGTGGCTGAGTGGACAGCGCTCTAGACTCGTGGACGTAGGGACCGGGGTTCGATCCCCCGGCACTGCCGGAAAAACAAATAGGCAGAGTTTCCTTCACCTGTTATCGAACAGTAAATACGTACCTGGGAGTTAGACAGCTGGTACCAGCTGCTTCCTGCGTGGGTGTGTGGGGGGAATGGCGCGGGGGAAATAGTTGTTGGTAACAGTTGATTAACAGGTCAGAGGTGGGCAGAAAGAGCAGAGCTCAACCCCTGCAAGCAACTCTAGGTGAATACACATACACACACACACACACACACACACACACGCACCACAATACACACATCTAATGATAGTGCACAAGAAGACCGCCCGGTGCACTTGACTAGGGAACTACACCTCTCCTATTACACCCGCATGACAGGTACGCAGTGTCCTTGACAATTAGTATTCACTTTTTCCATGTTATTGAGGATACTGAAGAGTACTGTAATAAAATGCTGCAAGTCAATCAAAAGTGTAAAATGAATTTTGAAGGGTAAATTGTCAAACTTCCATCTCAGCTAAAGAATATCAGATATAATAAATATATTTCATTACTTGTAACATCGCCTCAACCCGAAGACCCTAGGTGCAGTAGCCCGCAGCTCCACCAAATGAGGTCCAGCCTCCCCCCTCCCATTATAGGAAGGATCCCAGAGACATCTATCTACTGTCTAACTGCAACTTCCGGGAGTGCTGGCTGCGCCACCAGAGGGTGCAGACGTCGAGCTCTGGCTGTCAGTGGTCGTCTGCCGTTGCTGAGTGGCGGTTGCTGTGGGGGGGTGTGGAGCTCCCGCTGGACGGGGCCCCACCTGCCGGTATGGACGGGGCTGGTACTAGCCGTATTAGAAGAATAGACACAGTGCGGCTGGATTTTTCTGCTGATGTGGATTGGCCCGTTGTAGAAGTTGCCCTCCTCGACGTCCTCCGTGTTGACGTCCCCGAGCTCCTGGGCCTAGAGAAGTTGTCGCCCGCCCGTGTTGGGGTGTCATTCGCCACGTCACATGTATACCGGGAGTTTGTGGCCCGCTGGAATGGCCGCACGCTCCCTCTTCCGGCTTCGGCTGTGTCTGTAGAGATCTCGGATCCCTGGGGGCCCTTGACGTTTGTGAGCATTCACGGCATGCCGGTGACCTTCCCTGAGGCGGCCCTCATGGCCTTGTTTACGCGGTTTGGGTCGGTGGTCAAGCACCGGTTCAACACTTTGAGTGCGGGCCGGCTGAAGGGGGTCCGGCTGGGTTCACGCACGCTTGTCTTGCGGCTCACGAGCCCTATACCGTCCTGGGTCTCGTATCGTGGGCTGTCTCTGAGGACTTTCTATCAGGGGCAGACCCGAACGTGTTTCCGGTGTGGTGCTGAGGGCCACGTCGTGGCCGGTTGTGACGCTCCTCATACAGATGCCCCTTCAGTTTTCCTAGAGGATGATTTTCCTCGCTTATCTGTGCGTGTGGACTCTCCGGCGGATTCTCGCTCTGTGCTAGTGCCTGGTGTGGATCCCGCGGCGGTTCCGGATGTCGCTACGTCTGGACCGGATGTGTCTGCCCCGCCGGTGAGCTCGGGGGACCTGGGGGCGCCTGTTTCGGACCTTCCTCGTTCGTTGACTGTGGAGGTGCATCCGCATCCGATGGCCTTGGGGGATGCTGTAGGGGTGGTGCCTGAGTCTCCTGCTGGAGGCCATGTGCTTCCCGGGGCTGACGGTGCAGTGGCATGTGTGTCTCCACCCACTTCCTCGGCCTCGTCGCCTCTGGGAGTTTCCTCATTGACGAGCACCTCTTCTATTCTGCATGTTCCGTCGCCCTCCCTGGATACCTCACGTGTGCTGACATCTTCCCTTCCGCCTGTTGTGTCTCTTCCTTCTCCGCCTCCGGTCTCCGTTCCTGGTGGTGGCTTTTTTCCCCGCGTTGTTGAGGCTGCTGTTCTGCGTGAACGTGCTGCCCCGATTTTGGGGCCGCCTGTCGATGGTTCTTCTGGGACACCGCTTGTTGGGGGGGTGACAGCTCCGACGATCAGCAGCCTCTTTTTAAGCGACGTCGCTCGGCTCGGGGTGCGTCACCTCGCCGGTCGTGGGCAGAGGAGCGTGATGCAATGGAGGATGATGATGTGGCCGACGCTGAGTTACCTCCTGTGGTGCCTTCTGAGTTGGATGCTGTGCACCCTGCTGGTGGCTCCCCTCAGTGGGCTGTTGCCCCTGGTAAGAGCGACTCTGTGGTGGTGTTGACGAAGGATGTGAAGCGGGGGGCCTCTGCTCCTGTTCCGGTTGGTGGGGGCTCTGGGGCCCCTGCGGAGCCACCCTCCGCGGGTCTCGGTGCAGTTCCTGACACCGAACGGTGTGCACGCCCTAGTGGACGGGCCGGTGTACGGCCTGCCGTGCAGTCAGATGTGATTCCCAGTGTGTGCCCGTGTGTCCAGCGTCCTCGGGGGAAACCCATCCCTTTTGTCCTCTCGACCGGCGAGGTGCTCGACGGAGCTACGGCAACTGCAACTTTTAAGTGTGATGACTTAGTGCGTCCTGTTCCCTGGTGCCCTTCTACCATCTGGGTTCCACGAGAGCGGTGTTTTGTCTCGGGAGTGCCAAATTCGATGCCTCAGCCTACTACAGATCCTGGGTGTACACTTTCTGACAGTGTCCAACTTGTTTGGGAGGCTTATTGTTTACGGTTTCCTGCTCGGGAATACCGGAGAAGTATGAGTGATCGGTTTGTTGGTGTGTTTGGTTTCTGTCTGTATTGTGCGTGATGTTTCCCCGGTGCCTGCGTGCACAGGTGGGTGTCCTTGTCTGTGCGTGTGGGTAGTGTGGGTGTTGTTCTTGTCCCTGCGTGACTTGTTTTCTTGTATGTTTTGTGCTTTGCATTTGGTGTGTGCGTTTGTGTTGTGGTTGTGTGCGGTTGTGGGTGTCTGGTGTTATTTCTTTCGTGTCGTTGCGCTCGCCCTGTGTATTGTGTTAGGGTGGCGGGCGGTGTGGTTGTGTATGTCGCTTGTGTGCGAGTGTTTATTATCTTGTCCTTGTGACATTGCTTTATTATGTGTGCGGCATTGTTGTGTTTGTTATTTCTGTATTTCCCTGTTAATGTCTTTACATGTTTTTTTGTTTTTATTGTTTTGTTGTTTCCTGTAGCTTTGTACTTATGAATCTGTGTAGGTGGTTTATGAGGCCTGTTGTTGTTATGTACTAATCTGCATCTGAGTTTGGGTTGTTGGGTTGGCTTGTTTAGTGTTTACTGTCTGTATTTCTGTACTTACGTTTTTTGTGGATGTGACTGTTTTATGTTATTTATGTCGTGATATTTATTTGTATCGTCCTGTGTTTTGTTTGTTTGTATGTGTGTGTGTGTGTGTGTGTGTGTGTGTGTGTGTGTGTGTGTGTGTGTGTACCCTCCAGTGCCCGTTTCGGGGTTTTCTCATTGTGCCATATTTTATGTGTTTTCTTTCTTGATTTTTGTTGAGTATGTTTAGTTTGCGTCCGTGTTTCCATACTTTGTTATGTTTGTCCTGTATGTATGTATGTTTGTTTTCTTTTGTCTGGTTTGTATATTGTGTTTTTCTTTTATAAATATAAAATTTTGTATATGTGTGAGTGTCTGGTGTATTCTGTGTATGTTTGTTGTGTCTTTCCATGACCGTAATACGTCTGTTTGTTGTATGTCCATTATTATGTTTCATTTTGTATTCGGACTTTGTATTCGGACTTTGTATTTTCTTGAATGTCCCTGGAGTTTCTAGGGTCTTGTACTGCAATGTTCTCTTTTATGCCTGTGTTTCTGCTTGTGTTTCTGCTTATGTTTTGTTGTTATGTTCTTGTTCTTCTGTTCTTGTCTTGTATATTGTGCTATACTTTGTATATTTCTTTTATACAAAAAAAAAAAACTGCAACTTCCTGCCTTCCCTGGGGTGCCGGGTCAACTTGTCAATAACGCTCATGGAACCATTGAAACATCGCACAATCCTCAGCCAATTGGGTCTCTAAAGTTCGTCACAGGAAAATATAATCTACACCTTCCTCTAGAGCTAAAGACGTCTGCTTATGATATGGAAAAATTCTCTCCTCTCAAACCTCTACACCAGACCACATGTAACAAGGAAATATTAGGAAAACTGTTCACATTATATGTCATGTTAATATGTCTTGAATATATTCTTTCTATGAGGCAGTGCCTGCAACAGTATTGTAGTGCAGTTTATGTGTGTTCAGGGCTGGGAGCGGCCCGTGTTAGCGCTTGTGTGTCAAGTTCAGCATCAGCGGCGGGTTATCTTGAGATGATTTCGGGGCTTTTTAGTGTCCCCACAGCCCGGTCCTCGACCAGGCCTCCACCTCCAGGAAGCAGCCCGTGACACCTGACTAACACCCAGGTACCTATTTTACTGCCAGGTAACAGGGGCATAGGGTGAACGAAACTCTGCCCATTGTTTCTCGCCGGCGCCTGGGATCAAACCCAGGACCACAGGATCACAAGTCCAGCGTGCTGTCCGCTCGGCCGGAGTTGGGTGTGTCGGCACTGTGCGCCAGACCTGCAACTCTAGACTGGTGGCCTTATACCCTTCTTGTCCCTTGATTGCTCTGTCTTTATCATCATTTTACCCATATATTGTGCGTGTATTTCAGATATGTGTATTTGCTTTTACGTGTATTTACTTATGTATGTGTGTGTGTATTATTGTGTGAGTGTTTTCTTTGTATATTTTTGTTTGTGTGTATTTTTTTATTGTAGTTTTATTTCCGTCCGTATACTTTACTTTGTATGTGTTTTTCCCTGTAAATGTATTTCCTTTTATTGTACTCTCTTGTATATGTATTTCCGCTAGTGTGTATTTTCTTGAATATGTTTGTCTTTTCGTGTATTTACTGAATGATGTTGTTTTACTCCTATGTTTTACTCAAATGTTTTTCTCCAGTACTTAATTTTATCGTCATATTTCATTTATATCCAAAAATGTAGAAATAAATATATTTTTTTATAATCGCGCTTTTGATCTTTAATGTTAAAATGATTAACAGTGGTTTTATTTATTTGCTCATATGCCTACTCTTGCGCTGGACTACGAGGCACAGGTCATGCATTTTGTAAAAAAAACATTTATGGGGACAATTTCTTTAACACAGTTCATAGAAGGTTATTTGCACTGTCAAGGCCTAACCTACTCTAGTTTTTTGAGATGGATCTTATGGTCTCAATAAACGTACTTGAACTTTGGGTGGATGTATAGTGAGCCCGCGAGAAGGACTGGAGTGGGCCTTCGGCAGTGTCCTTCATTAACAGGCTCATATGATACAGCTGTATAAATATATTCTCACATTCCAATCCTTCTAAACATTTATTCATTTGCATTCTGGAAGACATCTCTTCATTCAAGGCAGTCAGATGGACCAGGATTCTTATTCTCATATCAATGCATTTTCATGTGTAGAAATCCTAGGCGTTCCAGGATTTAATAACGTACTATGGATTATTAAAATCTTGAAATATATTTACGACCGCCACTTCATGATCTTCAGTTGTCCACGTCTTTCTTCCTCCCTACAGCCAGTTCTATGAATCACATCATGAGACATTCCGGGAATTGAGATTCAGCAGCTCGAGGGTTAGTAGTTATAAGAACGAAAGAAAGGAAAATATTTTTCCAAATAAAAATTCATATTTCCTTCTCTCATGTCGAATCTCCCGCTATCACTGAATTTATCGATGATTTCTGTGTTGCTTGTTAAGAGTTCTCTGGTGATGGTCTGGTTGTGAAAAGAGATTATATGTTCCTTGATGGAGCCCTGTTGTTTGTGCATTATTAATCGCCCAGAAACAGACGTTGTTGTCTTGCCTATATACTGAGTACTTTGGGGCTTATAGTCCCCAAGCGGGCATGTGATGACATCGACGACGTAAGTTTCCTTCAGGGTGTTCTCTTTGATGCCTTGAGAGTTTTTCATGAGTTGGTTGGCTGTTTTTTGGTTTTGTAGTAAATTGTCAATTGTATTTTCTGATTTTTGTCTGTAGGGATAACATTCCTATCAATAATGCCTTTCCGGACCCTTTCCTCCGTTTTATGAGCCGTCGAAAAGACGTTTCTGTAAAACAGTCTAATAGGGGGGGTACAAGTGTTGTGTTAGCTGACTCTTCAGAGATTGCATGGCATTTCACCTTTCTTTTTATGACGTCATCAACCAAACTATTAGAGAAGCCTTTGTTGACTAGGACCTGCCTTACCCTACAGAGTTCTTCTTACCCTACAGACAAAAGGTCTTAGTCGACATGAGCTTGAAACCGGCCATATACTACAGGTATGTTGACGACATTTTAACACAGGTTCCTTATGTCAGACATCTGCAGGAGCTGAAGGAGGCATTTGAGCAGAATTCTGTGTTGCGTTTCACTTACGAGATAGAGAAGGATGGGAAGCTGCCCTTTCTAGACGTAACAGTCATGAAAAGGAGCGGAGGTTTCCACACTACAGTCTACACTAAGGAAACAAACATGGGAATGTGCCTCAATGCCAACAGTGACTGCCCAGACAGGTACAAGAGTGTTGTTAACGCTTATGTCGACCGTGCTCTCAGCCATAGCTCAGCATGGAAGCAAGTCGATGAAGAACTCTGTAGGGTAAGGCAGGTCCTAGTCAACAACGGCTTCTCCAATGGTTTCGTTGAAGACATCATAAGAAGGAAGGTGAAACGCCATGCAACCTCTGAAGAGACAACTAACACAACACCTATACCCCCTATTAGACTATTTTACAGGAACTTCTTTTCCACAGCTCATAAAACGGAGGAAAGGGTCCTGAAAGATATTGTTAATTGAAACGTTATCCCTACAGACAAAAATCAGAAGATACAATTGACGATTTACTATAAAACCAAGAAAACGGCCAACCTACTCATGAGAAACTCTCCAGACACAAAGCAGAACGCTTTAAAAGAGACCAATGTCGTCTATGCCTTCAAATGCCCACTTGGGGACTGTAAGCCTCAAAGAATTCAGTATATAGGCAAGACAACAACATCTCTTTCCAGGCGATTAACGATGCATAAGCAACAGGGCTTCATTAAGGAATATATAATCTCTTCCCACAACCATCACCAGAGAAGTCTTAACAAAAAACACAGAAATCATCGATAGATATAGCGATAGCAGGCAGCTTGAAATCTGCGAGGCACTACACATCAAGAAGTCAACACCAGCAATCAACAGTCAATTAATGCACAACTATATTCTACCTACTTCAAGACTCCGCACCAATATAGAAGCATCAAGAAATATGGGCCAATAAGCCCTTTGCAGTTACTTCCATTCTTCCCTTTAACTTACCCAATATAATACCCATTGTTTCGTGTTCTGTCTTGTGTTGAAAGTTTGTTTTCACCTCATCCAAAACTGTTG